>NC_067402.1:280662607-280870107 GCF_016432865.1 Antechinus flavipes
AGAAGAACAATATTAGGAGGGAAATGTGACTGACAGCAAAGAATATAGAATAGACAGAGCCATTTGAGCAAGCATTTATTAGGGGCCAACTGTATGCAAAGGACCATTGCAAGCACTAGGGGGAGGGGAAATGATCTAGCCCATCCTAGACAAGGCCTTTGTGCCATCTTCATGAATTGCTTCTCTAAGGGTGAGAGGAAATAGCCAGGTCAGATGCTACCTCCCTCTTGAAGCTTCTTGGATCTCCCTCCAGCCAGAAATGATTGCTTTCTCCTCTGAATTATCATCTCAGTTTCTCCATTCCCTCTCTTAGCTCTTTACTACATTCTGTTTCCTATTTGAGCCATCCTGGTATGTGACTTATGTCCTCTATTAGGTTATTGGTCCTTAGAGTCAGGGACAGAATAATGTTTATCTTTGTATTTCTGTCAGGACCAAGCATGGAGTGGTTGCTCGGTAAATATTTGCTCGAATATTGAATGAACCATCGTAGTTTTTGTCTTTTGTTCTGGAAAGGGAGCCTGATATCAGGGAGGGGACGCCATGACATGCAAATGAATTGGATTTAAGTGAGGGAGGGCTGGGCAAGGTCACCTGCCTCACTTTCCCCTCCAGGGTCATCTGGGTCCAGTGACCAGATACAGATCGGGACAACTGGATGCTTGGGAGACCTTGACCTTTTTAAGCTAGTTTTGAACTAAAGATTTACTGAAAGAATAAACATTTATTAAGGTTCTGCAGTAGATCTAGCTTTGTGCTAAAATCTGGGACAGGCATAAAAAAGTAAGATGGTATCTGCTCTCAAGCAACATAACTTTTTTTTTTTTTTTCCTGAGGCAATTGGGTCTAAGTGACACTTGGGTTAAGTGTCTGAGATCAGATTTGAACTCAGGTCCTCCTGACTTCAGGGTTAGTACTCTATCCACTGCACCACCTAGCTGCCCCAAGCAACATACATTCTAATAGGAAATACAATTCATTGAATTGGATGCAAAAGAAGGAAATGTTAGCCTGGAGAAGCAGGAGGTTGTGATTTCCAGATTTTGTTGCAGGTTTCTCCCTTTTATGTGTCCCACATATTCTAATCCAACTGGTCTGTCTTCTCTTCCTTGAACCTGAAATTCCACCTCCCACTTCCAAGCTTTCACTCCATGTCTAAATTTATTTCTTCTTCATTTATGCTTCTTTGGCTCCCTAGCTTCCTTTAAAGTTCAATTCAATTCACCTAAGGAAGTCTTTCTTGATCCTCTTAATTATTAGGACTCTCCCTTATCAAATTTTATACACATACACGTAAATGTCTGTATATATGTATATACACACATATAAACACAGTAATTGTTTATTATACATTTACTTATTAATATTTATTTATTTATTAATATAGATAGACATTTGTGTGTATGTGTATATTTATTATCCATATAATATATATTAAATATACATATACATATATATGAAGCTATTTGTTTCTGTTTACGGTAGAATGACAGCTAATTGAGGAAAAGGAATGCTTTCTGCTCAGTTTTTTGGTGCCTTAAGCATTAGCATGATGCTTTTATACTTTTTTTGTTAACCAGAATGGTAATTGTATGAAAGAAGGCATTCCCTGTGTGGCAGTTCCTTCCTCCAAGCCAGATAAATCAAATTCTCAGTCATTTACAATGCAAGACCTGCCGACTTAGCTAGAGTCACTCATCCATTATGTGTCAGAGACAGGATTTGAACCCCAATTTTTTTGATACAAAGGGTTTTCTCTTTAGTTTATGACACTGTAAATGTGTGCATTTTGCATGCAGTGGCTGCTTAATCAATGCTTGTGAAGGTAGATTCAAATGTAGGGGAGCAACAGCCACCTGGAAGCCCCGTCTGATGAATGGGCATTGTGGGATTTGCTCATTCTGTTTTGAAGAGCATGTGTGAGTGTGTGTCCGTGTGTGTGTGTGTGCGCAGGTGTGTGTGTGAATACAATCGCACCTCACTCATCCAGAACTCAGCTCTCCAGCAACTAAATTTGAGAAGGAGACACAACATAATGGAATAAAGGTTAGCCTTGCTGTCCCAGGAGGGTTCCCGTCCTGGCTCTGCCATGTGTAACCATGGGAGAGCCATTTCACTCCTTTGTCTCAGTTTCTTCAACAGTAAAATGAAACAATAAATTATATACCTAAGAATTATTATGCAGAAAGCATTTTGTGAGCCTTAAAGCACTCCAGAATAAGAGTTTTTCACACAACCTGTCTAGAACAAAGCAGAAACATGGTGGGAAAAAATGGAGAAAGGCTTTGGAGCAACCAAAACAGATATAAAGAAAATATAGTGGGAAAATATTATGACATTGGAGACAGAGAACTTGAATTCACATCTTAGCTTTCACAACGTATGATTTTGAACCAGTCTCTGGACCTCAGTTTCCTTGTCTGTAAAATGAGGTGGTCCATTCTAGTTCCAAAGCTGTGATCCAATGAGGTCTATGCACCTTGAAAACCCATATATTTTACACATAGTAGAACCTTCTCAAGTCCTAATTCAGATCTATTTACTCTTATTTTAGATATATTTCTAACAGTTATCTGATTCTCAGGTCCAGAGAAGATTAGGTTCAACTAAATAGGACTATAAAATTCAGAGCAAAAGGGGCCACTTAGACTAACCAGCACCGAGGCAGGAATCTCCTCTATAATGTCCAAACTCCATGTGGAGACCTCTAATGACTGAAGCTCCCTCCCTCCCTTCTCTCTCATTTATAGTATTTTTATATCATAAAATCATGATTTGGAACTAGAACGATCTAACCCCCTTCCTCCCCAAGCTGACACCAGTAGTGAATGGAAACCCACTCTGGGACAGCTCTATGGTTGTCCTGAATCATCAATAAGCCTTGATTATCTAAGTAAATAAGAGAATTGGCATTTTAGAAAGATTTGTGTTGATCCTATTGGACTTGGAACATTGCGGAGCATCCTGGATGAGACCCATAATTCCTCAGAAAAGTTCACCTAACTATCCAACTGGGAAAAACAAGTAGATGAAGATTGTCGATTGTAAAGATCATCCTAAACAGCTGGATGGGCTACCTATCAAGCTCTTATACCTATCCAGGGTATAAGATACCTTGAACAGACACTGCAAGTAGATAGCGAGCTGGACACATAACTGCACAGAAGGACAAAAGGAAGTAGGACTGCTTTGAGATATTGTATTTTAATGACACCAGATGTTTACCTGAAACAAAATCCATCTTCCGATGGCCTTAGATGGTTGTATAACACATTGCAGTCTCAGGGGAAAAAGTTAAAAATGAGTACCCCCCACCAAAAGGATAGTGGAAGGGGGGATATGTTGAGCACAAACTAGCTCTATGGCTTTATAAATTAGGAATTACCGTGGCAAAATGAAGGCCATCTTCAAAGAAATGTACGAGCAAAAAATGCTTGGTCAAATGAGGAGAATTGAGAGTACCATAGACAACTCCAAAGGCACCACGGACAGCTCCTTTAGGACCATAGATAGTTCCATGGGCTGGGTGTGGTGATATCCAGAGAAATAGAGGAAGCATCTTGGAGAGCTAGCTCTAAAATCCAAGGGCCTGTGTTCAAATCCCACCTGGAATACTACCAACGTGTCCTTGAGTATTCATTTCATATTTCCAAATCTGACTCCTTTATAAAATGAAGATTAAGTGATTTTCAAGGTCCCTTCCAACTCTAAGCTATGATCCCCATTCCCATCCCTCCCCCAGAAAACTATAGAGGGACACGAATATGAGTTACCCAAGGTGGGTTTCAATCTCCATCACTGGAGGGAATACCTACATCAGCAGAGTCACAGATCCACTGCCGGATTTGTGTATCTCCTCCCACAATGCTTAGATATTTGGAAAAGGCAAAGAGGGGAAGAGTGCTTAAGACACTCGACCCTCAGGAATTCAGAAAACTACCAATAAAGGCTCCTTCCCAGAGGTTTCCAGATGGCCCAGGTAGCCCTGCGGTCCTGCCCTGCCTGCAGTGAATTCCTCTATCCCTAACCTCTATTTGCATGCTGATGTCACGTAATTACAGTGGGTATTGCTATGGAAACCAGAGCTACATATTTTCTCCTACCAATTTATCCTTTTTTTCTGCCACTACCTATTTCTCTGGAATTAGCGCATTGCTCAAATTGCTGTTGACCTTCTAATTCCCTCTCTCCGATCTGGAAAGCATCCAGAGAAAACAGCAGAATAAGGAAAGGACCGGAAAATAGAGACATGATTCAATTCGTGCAATCTAGTAAATCTTTATTGAACATGTTGGACATTTAGTTCAATAGATGAGGAAACTGAGGCTCGAAGGGATTGAGTGATTTGTCCTAGATCATGAAGATAGCAAGGGCAGAGTTTCATAGTATCGTGATTTATTTGTTTTTTTGTTTTGTTTTGCGAGGCAATTGGGGCTTCTTCCATTTATGGCTAGAAAGGGTGTTAGAGTCTAATTCTCTCGTTTTACAGATTAAGAAACCAAAGCATGAAGAAATAAAGTGACTTGCCCAGAGTCACACAGCTAATAAGTGTTTTGAAGTAGAATTTGAACTCAGGTCTTCCTAAGTTTAAATTCAGTACTTTAGTTATTGGGTCCTAATGGCAGGAAAAACTTCCTATATTTGAGTTCCAACATTCTTGCTTTACTAACTGTATGACTTTGGACAAGTCACTTAATAACCTCTCTGTGCCTCAGTTTCTTCATCTGTAAAACAGGGAAATGTTTGATAGGAAGAGTAGATGGGCTAGGCACACAACAAGGGACAAAGAATGACAGGTTGGGATCTTCAGAATGTCAGGAGAGAGAAAGGTCATCATCATCATCATCATCAAAATTTTAGTCATCACAATAATCTGGGGAATTATGTGCTGTTCTTTTCCCCATATCACAGGTGAAGAAAGGAAGGCAGATGGGAATTGAGTGATTTATTCAGGCTCACACAGCTTTGTGTCAAGTTTATGGGATGGTGTGAACAAAAGTCACCCAAAAGCAGCCGGCACAGATGGGTTAAAATCTATATCCTTAGAACAAACTCCCACTCCGAGGGATATCATGTTCACGAGGGATGATGGTAGGCTTAAGAGAAGGAACGTAGAAATTCACCAATCCAATCACCTCATTTTACAGATGAAAACTGGGGTGCAGGAACTTGAAATTATTTGCTCCAAATCACCCGGGAGATAAATCCCCAAATCAGCGTTCGAGCCGTATCCTTCTATCCTTGCTGTTCCCCCTGATGCCTGTTGCTTATCTTGGCTGCCTTTATGAGGGTTTTATGAAGACAATAGAGAAATGGGAGTTATTCTCCTTCTCAGACCTCCTCCAATTTCTAGTCACTACCGTGGCTTTCAGAACAAAATAGGAAAGACATGGAGCACCACCTTCACAGGAAACTAGATGGGGGAGGTGAGAAAGGGAGATGTCTCTTCTCCATTTGTTCCCCATGCTTGGAATGCTCCCCCTCTTCACCTCCATCCCTTGGAAGCCTCAATTTGCTTGGAGTCTTGGTTCCGCTTCCAGTTCCCAGTTGCTCCCAACCTATCTTGTATTGCTATTGTAAAGAATAGGGTTAGAAGAGTAGCTAGGTGGTGCAGTGGATAGAGCACCAGCCCTGAAGTCAGGAGGACACGAGTTCAAATCTGACTTCAGTTACTTAACACTTCCTAGCTGTGTGACCCTGAGCAGATGACAACCCCAATTGACCCAGCAAAAAAAAAAAAAAAAAAAAAAAGAATAGGGATAGAGATTGGAACTGAGAATTCAATGGGAAGAAACTCTCGGATGAAGAGGTTTCCTGGCCAACGCAGATTTGCCCCTTCTCTGCAACTCCTGTTCATAGAACATTCTCTGGGTCATTGAGGTTAAGTGATTTGCCCAGTCAGAACAGCCAACTGTGTCTGAGGCAGGATGGCATAGGGGAGATTGTTGAAATTGAGTTTAGTGAGGCTAAAAAAAATCTCACCTCAGATGGAATGAGCTATGTGGTCAAGCCATGACCTCTCAGCCTCAGTTTCCTTATCTGTAAAATGCAAGAGTTAGACTCCAAGGTCCTTCTAAACTCCAAAGCTATGGTCCTATAATCAACCCAGGTCTTCCTTCTTCAAGCCTGGATGTATATCCGCTCCACCATGAGACCTCTCATTTTGCATCCGGTTCACACATATTTAGGCATTTATCTGTTGTCTTCCCCATTAGAATATAAGCTCTTTGGGGGGGGGTCTGATTCCATTTTTCCTTTATATAATTAGTACTTGGCACAGAGCATGGTACATAATAGGTGCTTAATAAATGTTTATTGATTAATTAGTTGGTTGTTTGTATGATAGACAGCTTTCCTAGATTCTGCAGCTGAAAGACTCTCCTCACTTTCCTACCCTACCTGCTCCTCCCTCTGTCTCCTCAAAGAAAAGGGAAAGGAAATAAAAAGAAAAATTATTTCTTTGTATGCCCATGGATGGGTTTTTTCTCCAAGAAAAAAGGAACTCAGCAAAGGATTTAATGAACTCGAAGGTTCATTGAGGTAGAAGTGATAGAAATAATAAAGTGACATCAAAAGAAGAGATAGCTTCTGGTTCCATAGAGGAGCCGGGAGGATGCTGAAAACTGGGGGGACCAAGATTCCATATCCAGGGATTCGGTTTCTGCCTTGGCAGAGGGGAACCCTGCATGCATTGTCTGGTTTTTCTCTTCCCCTGGAATCATCAGACACGGGCTGTGTGATCCAAGCAGTGCAGGGGGGTTTGTAGACCGATACTGGACATGAAAAGCAGCTGCTGAGAGGGAGGGACTGAGGGTTTGGGATGTGAGATTGAGGGGGCAGGGAAAGAGTGACCTCTGAGAGAGAGAGAGAGAGAGAGAGAGAGAGAGAGAGAGACAGACAGACAGACAGACAGACAGACACAGACACAGACAGAGAGAGGAGATAGAGAGAGGAGAAATAGTGACAGAGAGAGGAGATAGACACACAGAGGGGGAGGGAGAGAGAGAGAAGGAGGAGGAGGAAGGGAAAGCAAGAGAGAAAGACAGAGACGGACAGGACAAAGAAAGTTAGAGAGATGAAACAGAAAAAAGAGAGAGAAGACAGAAAAAGAGGAGACAGAGAGAAAAACAGACAGGGAGAGGAAACAGAGACGGAGAGAGGAGAAAGAGAGAGAGAAACAGAGAGAAGAGACAGACAGACAGACAGACAGAAGTGGGAAGGAGGGAAAAGAGAGAAGGGGAGGGAGGGAAAGCAAGAGAGAAAGACAGGAGAAAGAGAGATAGAGAGAGGAGACAGAAAAACAGAACAAAAGAGAGAGAAGACAGAGAGGAGACACAGAGAGAAACAGACAAAGGAAACAGAGAGAAAGAGACAGACAGAGAGAAGAGACAGAGACAGAGAAACAGAGACAGAGAAAGAGAAATGGGGAGGGAGGGAAAGGGAGAGAAAGAGAGAAGAGGGAGGGAGGGAAAGTAAGACAGAAAAACAGAGAGAAAAAGAGAGAGACAGAGAGAAACACACAGAGAGACAGAAAGAGGAGAAAGAGACAGAGACAGAAAGACAGAGAGAAAACAGAGACAGAGAAAGGAGGAGGCAGGGAAAGAGGAAGAGAGAGAGAAGAGAGAGGGAAAGCAAGAAAGACAGAGACAAACAGAGAAGAGACAGAAAAACAGAGAGAAAAAAGAGAGGAGGAAGAAACAGAGAAAGAGAAAGAGAGAGAGAGACAGAAAGACTGAGAGAGAAAGAGAAAGAAAAAGATAGAAAGAAAGGGAGAAAAAGAGACATACACACACAGAGAGAAGGAGAGAGAGAGAGAGAGAGAGAGAGAGAGAGAGAGAGAGAGAGAGAGAGAGAGAGAGAGAGAGAGAGGTTTCTAAGAGGAAAGTCTCCATCCTGGGGGTCAGGTAGCAATGAGAGAGGTCAGCTTAAAGAAAGGCAAGACCTAGACACTAAACTGCATCTCTTCTCCCCCCTTCCCCTCCTCCACCAAGGCAGATCATAAGTTCCATTAGTTAAGTGACAGAACTTGCAGGTGACTGTGGTCCTCTATCCTCACCCCTGGGTGCTCTGCAGAGGGACCAGGATGGTCTCAGGACACGAAACAAAGCTTAGCTCCCGTGTGTGTGTGTGTGTGTGTGTGTGTGTACATATGTGCAAAGTAAACCAAGCTGGGAAGCCTGAGGCATGTTGGGACAAGAGCCAAGCCCATTATTACCCAGAGTGAGGACTTGAGGGCAGTTATGGGTCTTGCTGACCTGAACCAGGCAGATTCAATACGGTTCCCAATCGATAGGCATTTACTGTGCGCACACGCTATCTTGAGGAGAGGTGATAACTCCGCTCCGTGGTAATCTCGGTCTGTCCTGGCTGCGCTATCTCCGCTGTACTCTTTGCTATTAAAGGCAGCCAGGTGTGGTGGGCCGAGGGACCGGGAGCAGTCCGTCTGGGTCATGATATGGAATGGAGGAGAATTTAATGTGAATGAGGTAGAAATTGAGCCGAGCCTCAGGAAGGCAGGAGAGATAGAGAAGGAGTAGCAGGAGCAGGGATGATCACAGAATCCTTGGGGGCATGGAGCGGGAAACCAACCCAACTGGAATAAGAGGTCAAGGTTTTCCTGCGAGATAGGGTCGGGCAGACGAGGACTTGAAAAGGAAGGCTTGTCTCGAGACCCCGGAAAATCAGGACTAGGGACAAGAAAGGATCCATGGAATTTGAGGCATCTGGCAGGTCTGTAGAGGGAATTAATGATTATTATTAATATAATAGAATTAATTATAATGTCATTAATGTATTATGATTAATAATATAATTGTGATATAATCAATTAATTATATAATAAATAATAACAACAATAACGGCTAGCATTGATATAGCTTTGAGGTTTGCAAAGGGCTTTCCATATGTTAATTCATTTGACCCTTGCAGTAGTCCTGGGACATAGGTACTATGATTATCCCCATTTTACAGAAGAGGAAACTGAGGCTGAACCAAGTCTAGTGACTTGCCCAGAGACACAAAGCTAGTAAGAGACTAAGGAGGTCTGGATTTGAATTCGGGTCTTCTGAAGTCTATCTGCTGTCTCCACAACAGCAGATAAAGAAGTGGAACAGAAGCTCCTTGAGGACATCCCAATACCTTGCACCTAGGAGGATATTGATATATTGATATATTGTTATTTAATACTATATTTGCTTGGTATAGTCCAGTAGCCTGGGACCAAGCTTGACGATGTTCTGAATTCCTAGAACCAAGACTCAGACATACCCAGGAATTGGTCACTCTGCCTCTTCTCATCCTTAGCAAGTTTGTCTGGCCTCTGAACCCAACATAGCCTCTATAGCTAGCCTCCACCCAACAATCCTAGTCCCTCTCTCGGGATTGGGTTAAATGGCCTTCTTCTGTTGGACCTGAGATCAAATACCAGCTCTGGGGTTCTTGGACCTCAGGATCTTCATCTGTAAAAGGAAGGGCTTGATCTAAATGGCCCATGGTGTCCCTTCAGCTCAAAGGGACCTTGGCCAAAGGTCTTCCCCTTCCCCTGGGCTTCCCCCTTCCTGGTCTTCTACCTGCCTTCCCAGGCCTCCCTGCTGCCATTAGGGACCTGGCCCCTGAAGGAGCTGAGTCAGTGTACGGCGTCGTGAGACTTTGATGGCTGCCATTTACCTTCCTCCTTGCCCTCCTGGCCCATATCATGGGACCTTAAGATAAGGGCTAGCTGGAGGCTGAAAGAAAATGAGACCTCCAGTCACAGCCAACCTCCCTCCCGTTCCTGGGGGTTGGGGATGTCCCCCATCTGAACTAGCACCAGCCACCATGGATCCCATCAGCAAAGTCACCTTTTGTTCCTGCCTTGAGAAAATTAGAAAGGAAAGGAAAAAAGGCATGAAAGGGAAGATAAAAGGCAGAATGAGACTGGCTGGCACTTTGTTTTATAATGGGAATGTCTGCTGGGGGTGCTCTGGCCTTAGAACATTGGCTTTTGAAGGGACGCATTAGCTATTTAGCATGGCGGGCTATGCTTTGGAGACCTAGGATTTAGCAGCCTGCATACTCAGGGAGTAGAAGGTAGTGAGACCTCAACAGCCCACTCCCCCAATGCAGAGCACTGGTCCCCAGCATGAGACCTTTGGTCATGACCTAGATGGATCATCCATTGGAGGAAACTCCCATCATACATGGTACAGTGGGAAAGGCATGGGATTTGAAGTTGGAAGGGCTGAGTTTGAATCCTACTTCTTCCTTTTGCTCTCTTTGCAAGTCCTAAAATCTCTTAACTTTTCTGAGCCTCTGTTTCCTCATCTGTAAAATAGAGGCAGTGGACTAAAAGGTTCCCTACAGCTCTAAGATCTTTGATTCTATTGATCCTCTGTTGATTAAGATTGGTGACTGGTCCAAGATTAATTTAGACTAAGTCAGCCAGATTAATGAGCCAAAGTCTAATTTAGGATTTTTCAGGGCTTTGAGAGGTCAAGTCATATGTGGAGGGCACACGGTCAGTTATGACAGAGACAAGATTTGGGCCCAGACCATTGTACCCTGAGGCTTTCTCTCTAACCACTAAACCACATTGTCTTCTTCTCATATGGCCATGACACATAAACACTGTTCTCACCTGCTCTCCCCCCAAATCCCATATGATTGATTTTTACTAACAATGTGACCTCAGGCAAGTCCTTGCATATAAATTGAGAGGGATGGACCCAAATGGACCCCAGAGGCCCTGGAGTCCAACATTCTCATTTTACAGATGAGGATACTCAGGGAGGCAATGGGATTCAGGATCATGAATCAAAGAACTCTAGCTAAACATCAGAGCTCGTTTTGTCTAATACTTCCATTTTAGAGGTGACTCATCCAAGGTCACACAGTGGGTATGTGGGAGTGTCGGATTGGAATCCAGATTTTCCCGTTTTAAATCCAAAGAGCTCTCCATGGTATCATAGCTACATAGCTAAATAGATAGTTAGATGGATGGATGGATAGATAGATGGATGGATGAATTAGATAAACAGATGGTTGAATGGATGCATAGATGGAGAAATGGATTAGATAAAAAAAAGATAGGTAGGTAGATAGATGGATAGATAATGCATGGATAGGAGGATTAGATAGATAGATGGGTGGATAGATGGGATAGATGGATTAAGTAGACAAATAGATGGTTAGATGGGATGAATGAATCAGAAAGACAGGATGGATGGACACATGAAATGAATAAATAGAAGGATGGATTAGATAGACAGACAGATGGGATTGATGGGATGGATGGATTACATACTAGATAGACAGACAGATAGATAGGTGGATAAATAGATCGATGGATGGATAGAAGGACATGTAGATAGATAGATGGACAGATGAGTATATACATATGTGTAAATATGTGTGTGGGTATATATATGTGTGTGTGTGTGTGTGTGTGTGTGTGTGTGTGTGTGATAGAGATGATGTCAGGTGTTTTATCACCCACAAATTATCCCGGCAAGCTGATGGCTCTAGCTTAGAGAGCTCATCGGACTAGGAGAAAGCAGGGAGATGGGCCCTGGGAAGGAATGAGAGCGAGGTGAAGAGAAACTGATGGGAATCGGTGGAGAAAGAGGAAACCTACTTGGCAGGGATGGAAGGAAGGAGCCCTAAGGCCAGAGACAAGCTGCCTGTGTTTCCAGAGAAAGGTAGAAGGGAAGCAACCGGGGAACCAGTGAAGAGGCAGGAGGAGGGAGGGGAAGGAGTGGGCTCTGTCACAGCAACACAAGGAGGAAGATATTTTCAGACTCAGCGGTCTTCCCGATAGACCGCATCTGTATTCTGCTCCTGTGTCTGAGGCCCACGGGGCCCCAGGAAATGGAGCTCCAGGCCACGGGGGAACTGGAGGCTGAGAAGTGATCCTCCTGGCCCTCGCCGCCCCCTGGGATGTGCCCGGACTTAGAAATGCCAGTGCTCACGGCCCGCCTCCCCCTCCTGTCCCTTCCAGGCCCTTCCTCGTGCTGCCCCCTCTGATGGAATGGATCCGAGTGGCCGTGGCTCACGCTAGTCACCGACGCAGCTTCTCCATGGACAGTGACGACGTCCGCCAGGCCGCCAGACTCCTGTTGCCGGGCGTGGACTGTGAACCCCGACAGCTCAAGTAAGTCCTTGGCAAGGGGAGGGAATGGGAAGGGAGAGGGCGAGGAGGAGAGAAGGACCCGTGATGGCATCCACAAGCCGGCAGCCTCTGCCTGCTGCCTTCCTCGGGAAAGCCGGGCACTGAAAAGCAAAGCCCACTCAGACGCCGCTTGGAGCTGGCGGTTCCGCTTCCTGACTGAGCCCGAGCCCGGCCCCCCATTAACGGCGTGTCCAGCAGACAGCAATCTTTCTCAAAAGCCAATTCTTGGGTCCAGAGTTGGGGGGGGGGCAGATTATTAATGGCGAAGGGCACTTGAAACCGGGAATCATTATCTCTGCATTCACTGCCCTCCGCTCTGCCAGTCCTGGGAGACAGTTTATAGGCATTCAAATATTTTTCATCACTCCAGCTGCCCGTGAGGATACCTTGGACAATAGAAACACGCTTGATCCAGAAAAAAGGCTCTTTGGTTCTCCAAAATAAAATACTAAAGGAGAAGAATATTTATTATGTCTATTTGGGGGCTGATGTCAATTTGTCTTTGTCCTCTATTTTTTTCTCTGTGTCTCTGTCCGTCTGTCCCTCTGTCTGTCTGTCTGTCTGTCTCTGTACTCCTTAAAATTGTCTAACAGTGCCCTTGGAGAAGAGATGCTCAGTCTGTAGCTGACCGTGCTAGAACCCTGCTTTCTAGAATGCACATGATGGGGGGACACATGCCCCAGGGCATCTCGGGATCGGCCCAAAGTTTGTTCCTGAGGGCACCAGCCAAGGCTCTTAGGCTTTGACAATAGCAATCTGTCAACGGGGAAATTATTCATAGACTCAACTTGCTGGCCGCTGTCCTTTGGGTCTGCTGCAGACTCCCCGGCAGTCGAATGAGGGCTCATTTCTCCTCAGGTGACAGATGCTTGGTCTCTGAGCACAATGCTCTGAAAGCCAAACTTGGCAGGAGCCATTTCTCACCTTAACTCAAAAGGAGGGGGAAGGAGGCAGTGGAAAGAAGCCGAATTTAGAGCCTTGGGACCCGGATTCAAATCCTAACCCAGGGGGACTTTCTTTTATCTCTCTGGGACTCAGTTTCCTCACTTGTAAAAGGAGCCTGTGAGGTCCAGCTCCAGATGTAAGAGTCTGTGGTCCAAGTGTGGTTCAAGTTTGACGATTTAAGGACATTTTTCCCATAACAATTTTGAGATAGAATAAATATTTAATAGGTAAGAAAATAATTTTCAGAATTGTTATTAAATGTTAGCATGTGCCAACCCTATGAGATCCATATTGTTATCATTCCCATTTTCCAGATGAGAAAACTGAGCCTCAGAGAGTAAGTAGCTTGCCCAGGGGATCTCAGTATCTGAGTCATTCTAATTAAAATTCTAAAATTCAAAAATTCATTCTAATTAGCTCTAAATGTTTTTTTTTTAAGTTTTCCTCCTTTAGGGAGAACTAGACTTCTGCCTTTCAGGGTTGACTTGGCTGACTTTCAGGGTTATATGGCTAACAAATGTCAGAGGTAGGTTTGATTTGATTTTGCTGAGGCAAGTGGGTTTAAGTGACTTGCTTAGGGTCACACAGCCAGAAGGTATTAAGTGTCTGAGGCCAGATTTAAACTCAGGTCCTCCTGACTTCAGGGCTGGTGCTCTATCCACTGCACCATCTCTCTGCCCCTCAGAGGTGGGTTTTTGAGCTGAATTATGATCATCACTGGCATTCTAAAGCATTTTAAAGTCTGCAATGTTTTTTCCATTTCTCATTTGATTCCCTAATACAGCCCAGGGAGGTAGATGCTGTGCTATTATTATCCCCATTTTATAGATGAGAAAAAGGAGGTCCAGAGATGTAAGGCTCCTCCGTGAGATCACACAGACAATAAATGTCACAGGCTGGATTTGAACCCGAGACTTCTGGCTCTAAATCCATTGTTCTTCCCATCATACTAAGCAGGAGTCACCAGATGGTCATCGCCCTGTCCCTCTTAAGTTCTGAGCCCAGAATGAAGGCTGTCCTCCTTGGAGAAAGGGTCCTCAGATTGCCTTTTGAAATGTCAACCAGTCAGAGCACGTGGCTCTCTCCTACACCCACCCCGCCTGAAGACTTGTGGGAAGGGCAACTTCTCACTGCAGAAAATGGGAGGGGGAAGACAGAGCCTGAGCCCAGAGAAGTCTCGTTCTCCTTTCTGGGCCACATTTTTCT
Source organism: Antechinus flavipes (assembly GCF_016432865.1). Taxonomy (NCBI): domain Eukaryota; kingdom Metazoa; phylum Chordata; class Mammalia; order Dasyuromorphia; family Dasyuridae; genus Antechinus; species Antechinus flavipes. Next base: position 280,676,904 of record NC_067402.1, read on the forward strand.
GCAGAATTGGGGGTGGGAAGGTGTCTAGATTACTATCCCAAGAACCTTATTATTCCTCTTCATTCCCTAGCAGCAGGGAATATACTTTTTCTCTCACTTATACTATTCCATCTTCCCGGCCCCATACCCAGAATGCTCTCATCCATTCCCCCCACTTCCTAAAATTCCCGGCTTTCTTCCGACCTAGAATTAAATGTCCTCCACAACTTGAGTCTTTCCTGATCTCTTTCCCCTAGTACTAATGCCCCCCCCCCAAGAAAATACTTTCCCTTAAGAGAATTAAGGATTCTGTGAACATTCTGGGTAAGGACATTTGGGCTACTGGGTCAGGCTGACATCCTCTCGGAACCATGGAGAGGTTCTAAGAGCCAAGATGTCAAACTTGGATATAAATGGGGACCGCTAATATGTACACAAGGTTCCTTTAGGGACACATATTGGATAAGTTTTAAAAGGCAATGTTTATATATATATATATATATATTTACATGCATATATATTTACACACACATATATTTACACACATAGTTACATGCATATATATTTACACACATATATAGTTACATGCATATATATATTTACACACATATATATTCACACATATATTTACACGCATATATATTTACATGCACATATATTTATGCGCATATATATTTACACACATATTTACACGCATATATATTTACATGAACATATATTTACATATATATTTACACGCATACATATAAAGAATATATATATATCTTTTAATATATTTTTTATATTTTATATATCTTTTTATTTATCTTGTTAAACATTTCCCAATTACATTTTAGACTGGTTTGGCTGCAGGAGTATGGGAGGTAGTATTGTAAGCCATGTGCCTCTTGTCTGAACATTAAATGAGACTTGTCCATAGTCATACAGCCCAAGAGGCAGAATTTGAACTCAGGCCTTCCTCTCTCCACTCTGCACTGAGCCATGGTGACTACTTTGTGTCTATTTTGTATTTAATCCTCAGGACAGTTATACATATTGTATTTCTCCGCTAGGATGTAAACTCCTTGAAAGCAAGATTATTTTTGTCTCAAAGAGCAGCTAGGTGGTGCCATAGTGCAGAGAGCACTAGGATTGAAGACCTGAGTTCAAATGTGCTCTCAGATACGTCCCAGCTGTATGACCCTGGACGGGTCATTTCACTATATTTGCCTCAGTTTCCTCATCTGTCAAATAAGCCGGAGAAGGAAATGGCAAACCACTCCAGTATCCTTGCCAAGACAACCCCAAATGGAGTCATGAAGATTTGGGCATGATTGAGAATGACTCAACAAAATTGACAGTCTGCTAATCAATAAACATTTTTAAACACCTACTATGTGCTAGTCATTATGCTGAGCTCTGGGGATGCAAGAAAGGCAAAAGATTGGCTCTGCAATTAATTGAGGAGCCCACAATCTAATTAATGCAGCAGATAGCATTGGCAGCTAGAGGGCTCCATAATGGATAGAGCACTGAACCTGAGTTCTCATTGGATTCAAACTCTTACTAGTTGTGTAGTTCGGGCCAAGTCATTTAACCTTTATCTGCCTAAGTTTCCTTATCATAAAAATGGGTATAATAATAGTACCTATCTTCCAGGGTTGTGGGAATCAAAGTAAGATAATATGGGCAGCTAGGTGGTATAGTCAGGAGGATCTGAGTTCAAATCCAGCCTCAGACACTTAACACTTCCTAACTGTGTGACCCTGGGCAAGTCACTTAACCCCAATTGCCTCAGCAAAAAAAAAAAAAAAAAAAAAAAGATAATATTTGTGAAAACTAATAGTGCTCTAAAACTGCTAACCATTATTATCCTTGGTACCTAGTACAACACCTAGAGCCAGGAGATGCTTAATAAGTGCAGGTACTTAATAAATCTTTGTTGAATAAATGAATGAACAAATTATCCTTTGTGTGAGACATACACACACACTGGAGTGGTTTGCCATTTCCTTCTCCAGCTCATTTTACATATGGGGAAACTGAGGCATACAGAAATAAGTGACTTGCCCAGGGTCACAGACAGTAAGTATTAAATTTGAACTCAGGATGAGGAATCTTCTTGACTCCAAGCTTAGCATTCTATGCACCTAGCTGACCCTTAGATCCAGAAGATATGGATTTAAATCCTGACCTCTGCTACATACTACCTGTGTGATGTTGGACAAGTTCATCTGCAGAATGAGGAGCCTTAAACCTCTAATTTCATGATTTTTTTTTTTTTTTTTTTTTTTTTTTTTTTTTTTTTTTTTGCTGAGGAGGTAATTAGGGTTAAGTGACTTGCCCAGGGTCACACAGCTAGGAAGTGTTAAGTGTCTGAGGCCAGATTTGAACTCAGGTCCTCCTGACTTCAAGGCTGGTGCTCTATCCACTGTACCACCTAGCTGCCCCTCTAATTTCATGTTCTTGTGGACAGCTGCTGCCAGGCTGGGCATTTCATCTAGCTGCTAAGTTCTTTGCAAGGAATGGCATCTTTGTGGGACAGATAAGTCCTCTGGACTTCCTCTTCATTGGGCAGCAGCATTTTTTAAAAATCCGACTCTGCTGAGTGATCTCATGCTCTCTTTAGCTAAAGTGTTACAGTGCTCCATTCAAAGACCCTTCCCCTCGATCGGCAGAAACTTCTCCTCTTTGACTTTGGATCACAGGTTTGTCATCTTCGGGCACGAAATGTGAGAAATCCGCTCTCCTTTTCAAATTTTTTAAAATTTATTTTTATTGAAGTTTTAATTTTTTTTTCCCTGAGGCAATTGGAATTAAGTGACTTGCCCAGGGTCACACAGCTAGGAAGTGTTAAGTGTCTGAGACCAGATTTGAACTCAGATCCTCCTGACTTCAGGGCTGGTGCTCTATCCACTGCGCCACCTAACTGCCTCAGGTTTTTTTTTTTTTTAATTTTCAAAACATACGCAAGGAGAATTTCTCAACATTGAAAAACCTTGTGTTCCAATTTTGCGCCTCTTCCCCTCCCCTCCCCTAGATGGCACATAATCCAATATATGTTAAACATGGTAAAAAAATATAGATGAGACTCTCTTTCACGAGCAGCTTTCTTGTTAGAGCAAGTTCCCCTAAGGAAAGCCTTCACCTTTGTCTATGGGGATCATCTCTGACTCAGCCAGGTACATTTCCCAGACTCCTACTGGAGTCTGCTGAACAGTCTGGAAACCAAAGTCCGAATCCAACGTGTGCCGTGGAGGCGAGTCCATTCTCTCAATGGTCTTTCCACGGGCCCAACCCAAACCCGAACCTTAAATGCAATTGAGCTCTTCACAGCCCAGCCTCTTTCGAAGGAATGGAAACTTTCCTTCCTAACTTTGACATTTCAAAGTCTGCTTTCTGCTCCCTTCAGTTTTGCTAAATCTCAGCTGGACAGATAGACCAATTTTCAGGAGCCTCAGTTTTCTCATCTGTAAAATGAAGACCTTGAACTTCAATCTAGGACTCGACACCTTAGAATCTACTCGGTAAAATGAGAGGTTTGTAATTAGAGAGTCCCTCAGGACCCTTAATAGCTCTCAAGACTCCGATCACTCACTGCCTTCTTTCTGGATAGAGTTTTGATCTACAGGAAGAGAGTGACCTGAAAATGGCCCCCATCTCCCGCTGTGGTCCCCGTAAGTGGAGTGTGGGCCGGCCCTGTCCATGGGCTGACCTCTTTCCTCTTTCAATAAATGGTCTTCGCACCGTGGCGCTCCAAGAAGGGGACTTTGAAAGTGGTGTTTGACCCTGGAGAGCGGATGGCTTATGTAATTACCCACCAGCTGCCAACCCTGTCCCCGGGGGAGGGAGGCCACAAAGTGGAACACGGGCAGGAACAAGTCAAGTGTTCCGAGGCAAGGCGAACACTCGGTGGGGGCTGCCGGGGGTGACCTTGGTCAGCCGCCTCCTCTCTCTTCTGCTTTTCTCAGCTTCAAGAAGACCTTGTGGAGAGGGTGTGAGCTTGTTCCCGCGGAGGATAATTGGTTGCAGCTGCAGAATCTCAGCTGATTAGGCAGTTTATTGATCTTTGATAAAAATATCAAAAACCTAAATCTGCTCCCTCAGAAACCCTTTTTTGGTACTTTTTATTTGAAAGGAAACCGTGTCCTATGAAGCAGTCACCCTTGTAGGAAGAGGGAATGTTTATTTTGAAGGAGAGAAGATGGGGGTGGGGGACAATGTCACTGATTGTGCGGAGAGAAGACCCGAGTTCAAAATCTTCCTCTCGTATGTTGTACATACTTAGCTGTTTGCATATTGTCTTCCCCATTAGAAATTCCTTGAGAGGGGCAGCTAGGTGGTGCAGTGGATAGAGCACCAGCCCTGAAGTCAGGAGGACCTGAGTTCAAATCTGGTCTCAGACACTTAACATTTCCTGGCTGTGTGACCCTGGGCAAGTCACTTAACCCAATTGCCTCAGGCAAAAAAAAAAAAAAAAAAAGTTCCTTGAGAGAAAGGACTTTCTTTGAATCTTCAGAGTTTAGCATATTGGCTGACTTATAGTAAACACTAAAGAAATGTTTCTGAACTCCTAAATGACCACTTACCTCCCTAGACCTCAGTTTCTTCATCTGGAAAATGAGGGAAAGGATAAATGGGACCTCTGAAGTCCCTAAAAATTTATCACCCTAAGAATCTGAGTTTCAGTTGGCTGGATGGGCTCTAAAGACCTTTTTATTCAATCATTTTCTATCATGTTCAACTCTTCTTGATCCCATTGGGGTTTTTTTGGCAAAGATCCTGGAATGGTTGGCCATTTCCTTCTCCAGCTCATTTGACAGATGAGGAAACTGAGACAAACAGGGTGAAGTGATTCATCCAGGGTCACACAGCTAGGAAGTGTCTGAGGTCAGATTTGAACCCAAGAAGATGATTCTTCCTGATTCCAGTTCGAGCACTATGTGCACTATGGTGCCACCTAACCAACCATCTCTGGAAGCTAAATCCCTGACCACAGGATCCTCCTTTGGTTTCCTCAATCTGTAAAAAGAGAAGAGAGTAGGTTAGCTTCCAGCTCTAAATCTGTGTTCTCTGATTTATCTGCACTTTAATGAGCCCTGAAACTAAGTATCAGGAGATAGTAGCCATGGTCCCCATCTCTATAACTGATTAGTTCTGTTACGTTTCTTTAGTCAATTAGTCAATAAGCAGTTATTAAGCACCTGCTGTATACCAGACATTGGGGATAGAAAGAAAATAAGAGATCTTCCCTGCCTCTAAGGAGGCACAAAGTAGCAGCCCTAAGGTAAATGATGCAGATGTTAATTTTAATAAGAAATCAAAAAAGCTACATTTGAACCCCAGCCTTCTTGGGGTTTGGATGGATGTGGAACTAGGACTGGGGTCAGATCTCAGCTCGGTCATTTAATAACCTCTTTGAACCTCAATTTCCCTATCTTTGAAATGAAAGTGTCAGACTTGGATTAGTCCCTTTCAACTCAAAATCTGTGAGTTTAAGGACCCAACGGTGTCTCCCCTATTTCCCTTCTCTGGATCTATGTTTGACAATCTTCTCAATGAGGCAGGATTTAATGATTCTGAAAGCCCCTTTTGGTCATGTTGTCCTTGGGAGGGAGTGTCTAACCCTCTCACAGGACCTGCGTTTTCTCATCTGTAAAATGAGTAAGTCACCGGATTCAGTGATCTTTCATGTCCTCTCTTGCTCTACATTTAGGACTTGATACAAGGTGCCAGGCTACAGATGGCAGACTCTGCCAGCCACTTCTCCAGTAACATTCCGATTTCCAGTTAGTGCCAAGCAAAGCCAAGAATAGATACAGACCATGTAACGCGCTACTTTAGCGGCATATCCTCAAAGCTCATCCCCAGCCTCTACTTTCCCAAGAAGAGAAGGAAATTTGCGGGCAGATTCTGGGAACAGGAAGAAGGTATAGCACAGTGCCTGGCACATAGTAGGTGCTCCATAAATAATGATTGATTGATTAATTTGCTTGCTGATTGACCACGGGGCTAATGGACTTTACTCAACCATAGCTACCAATCATATATTCATTAAGAGCCTACTGTGTGATCAGCTTTTTGCCTGAATTTAGTTGGATTCAATGGATCCTTATTAATCCCCTTCTGCTATGTAAAGCACAGAAAGAAGTACCAAGTCAAAATCTCCAACTGGCTCTGCCCTCTAGTAGTTTATATTCTAAAATCTACGATTTAAAGACATAAAAACATATACATTGTGAGATAATAAAATTGGAAACGAGAAAGAGTGTGATATCGGGGGCCACCCTCCCTCCATTCTAACCATTCCCAACTTCCCCTACCCCATAGGAAAATTGAACTCTGACCCGTGAACCACTCCGGACTCTGGTAGACTAATAATGGCCGAACTTTGCCTGGTTCCAGATCTCCAGCATTCTTCTGCCATCTTCACACCATTTCATACACCCTTTCACCTAATCTTCCACCTCCCTTTTCTATGTCCTTTTCTTCCTTTAGAATGTAAACTCTTTGAGGGCAGGTACTATCTTTTCTTTCTCACTTTTCTATCCCTTGCATTTAACACAGTAAGCTGGGTGGCTTAGTGGATAGAACCCTAGGTCTGCAGTCAGGAAGATCTGAGTTCAAATTCAGCTTCATGTACTTGTTAGCTGTGTGAACTGGACATGTCATATATCCTTTGCCTTAATCTATTGGGGAAAAAAAATGGCAAGTTGCTCCAGTTTTTCTGCCAAGAAAATCCCATAGGCAGTACTGGTGTGCTCTGATCCACAAAGCATCAGACATGAGTGAAAGACAACAAACTCTATTTTTCTTTAATATAATGAATGCTGGAACCAGAATTTGAATCCAGGTCCTAGAAGACAGGTTGGTGGTTTTTTCCATTGAATCATATTCTTTCTTTTGTCCATAAGGTATCTTCTCTAAGATTCATGAAGGCAGAGACGATGTCTTGGGCTATCTTCTGCCCCAGTTCCATTGCAGGTACCCATGCAGGTGAAGGATACCTGCAATGGAACTAGGGCATCCTCCACAGCAGAAGGATTTAATCAATCAATCGATAAACATTTATTTTTTAAACAATAGCTTTTTATTTTCAAAATTCATGCAAAAATTGTTTGCAACATTTGTCCTTGTAAAACCTTCTGTTCCCTCCTCCCACCCCTCACCTAGACAGCAAATAATCCAATATAGGTTAGACATGTGCAATCCTTCTAATGTATTTCCACAATTATTATGCTACAAAAAGAATCAGATCAAAAAGGGAGAAAAAAAGGAGAAAGAAAACAACAACAAAAAAGTGAAAATACTATGTTGGGATCCACATTCAGTCCCCATAGTCCTCCTTTTAGATGTAGATGGCTCTCTCCATCACAAGTCTATTGGAATTAGCCTGAATAATCTCATTGTTGAAAAGAACCACACACTTGATAAACATTTATTAAACACCTACTGTATGCCAGACACTATGCTAAGCACTAGGGATACAAAAAGAAGCAAAAGATATTCCCTATCTTCAAAGAGCTTGAAATCAAACAATGATACTAAAAGCAACAATTTTTAAGGTGCAGTGTATTTTCCCTCATATAAGGGAAGACCCTTACTTTTGATACATCTATGTATGAGGATCAGGGCAAAGAGAAAAGGAGGAAGGATATACAAGAGTGATTAATTCTTGAGAGACAAAAATACAACTACATTGGATTTGGGGTCAGGAAGAGTTGATTTCAAATATCCTACCTACTATTGATATTTATTACCACTGTGTGTCTGTATGTGTGTGAAAATGAGAGAGACAGAGAAACAGAGAGAGACAGACACAGAGAGAGAGACAGAGACAACAGACAGAAAGGAGAGAGAGATAGAAGGAGAGAAAGAGAGAAAGAAGCAGAGACAAACAGAAAGAGAGAGAAAGAGAGGGACAGAAAGAGAAAAAGAGAAACAATGAATAGAGAGGAAATGGGAGAAAAGAGAGAGAGACACAGAAGGAAAGAGAGAGAAAGACATAAAAAGAGAGAGAGAGACAGAGAAACAGAGACAGAGAGTCAATTAAACTCCTTGGGCCTCAGTTTACTCACATGTAAAAGGGTTTGGTTGAGGGATCTGGCACCCAGAGAGGTTATAATTTGCCTATAGTCACAATGTGGGACTTGAAATCCATATCCTCCCACCCCCAAGCTGGCTTACTTTTACCCAAGGAGCAGACTTCATGATCTGGGAACACACTTCTACCTCTCCTTTCCCCTACTCCTGACATTAATCTAAGTCCCTTAATTCCATCAGTTAGTCATTCAACAAGGCCTTCTAAAATACCTACTACATGGCAGGCATCCTTGTACAATGTTCTGGGTAGACAGTTGAGCCTTCAAGCCCTTGTCTTTGTCTCTCCCCAGATCTGGATGCACCCTCAGCATCTGGTGGACAATCCAGCCCTTCCCCTTCACTTCAGAAGGTCAGCTCCTAAAGCTGAATATCCCTGGGCATATTTTTTGGCTGACTTTAAAGCTCTCTAGAGCACCACAAATAGAAAAGCAGCTCCCCTCCCAAGCCTGCCGCCTGTCCCCTTGAGTGTCCTTGTCCTACAGATTTGGATAAAAACCACAACATGCTGTGGACAACCCAGTCTGGGCAGCCTCCATAGAGATGCCGGGCCCTTCCCCTCCAACATCTATTAACTGGGTTCTGACAGCCCAGCAGTAGCCCGTGTCTCCTTCCACTCCCCTTCTTCCTCCACATCCAGGATGCCCGCACATTGGCACCTTCTGGATAACTTGCAAAGTCTCTTCCCTTCTGTCTTCCCCTGTCCTTCCCCAAGCCACTTTGCTTAAAAGCATCAGGGGTCCAAGTGGCCATGAAAGGGACTGAGATCCCGGGGCATCTTCAATCACGGTTTTTCGAATATATCGCACCCTTTGCCTCTAGAGTGTGAAAAGCACATCGCAAGCACATTCTTGGCTTAAAACCATTCAACCGTCCTGTGTCTTCAGTGACATCTTGATACACTTTCGAAGGAGGACTCAGGGTCTGACACCAACAATTCCATTTCATTTAACAGCATTTACGGAGCGGCTGTTAGGTGCCGGACTGGGTGTTGGGCATACGAAAGCAGAACCGAAACTATCCCTTCCTTCGAGAAAAGCAGGAAACTTTACACTTAGAAAGATTACTTTGATAAGTCTGTGAAGAACAGAGTAGAGAGAGGAGAGATAGCAAGCAGGAAGATCAATTAGAATTACAAGGTTGTTGCAATAATGCATTTGTGAGTTGATGAGAGCCTGAAGTTGGTGAATAACCACATGAGAAAAGAGAATGGGAGGATTCAGGAGATGTTCCCATTTCTTGATAGAATCAAGAAAGTTTGATCAGTAATTGGATCAGAGAGAACGTAGAGTGTCAGGAGATTGGAGAGCTAAGGATGATTGATTCTGGAGGAATAAATTCTTTTTTTTTTTCTTTTTAAAGATTTTTTTTTTATTTTCAAAACAAATGCATGGATAATTTGACAATATAGACCCTTGCATAGCCTTGTGTTTCAGATTTTCTCCTCCTTCCCCTCCCCTAGATGGCAGGCAATCCGATATATGTTAAACATGTTAAAATATACGATAAATCCAATATGTACAAACATATTTATACAATTCTCTTGCTGCACAAGGAAAATCAGATAAAAAAGTAAATGAGTAAGAAAACAAAATACAAGTGAACAACAACAAAAAGAGTGAGAATGTTATGTTGTGTTCCATACTCAGTCCCCACAGTCCTCTCTCTGGGTGCAAATGGCTCTTTTTATCACAAGATCATTGAAACTGGCATCAGTCATCTCATTGTTGGAAAGAGTCACATTCATCAGAATTTATCATCGTATAATCTTGTTATTGCCATGTACAATGATCTCCTGGTTCTGCTCATTTCGCTTAATCCATATAAGTCTCTCCAGACCTCTCTGTATTCATCCTGCTGGTCATTTCTTATAGAACAATAATATTCCATAACATTCATACACCACAACTTATTCAGCCATTCCCCAACTGATGGGCATCCACTCAGTTTCCAGTTTCTAGCCACTACAAAAAGAGCTGCCACAAACATTTTTGTACACGTGGGTCCATTTTCTCCTTTAAGATTTCTTTAGGATATAAGCCCAGTAGGGACACTGCTGGTCAAAGGATATGCACAGTCTGATAACTTTTTGAATGTAGCTCCAAATTGCTCTCCAGAATGGCTACATCCATTTACAGTTCCACCAACAATGTATTAGTGTCCCGGTTTTCCAGGGGAATAAATTTGAAAGAGTGAACTCAAGAGCCCATGTGCTCTTTCAAATTCTATTCTACTGGCAGATAAGGACATACCACCTCTCCCCTCAAGATTCCAAGGGCAACTCTGGGAGATTGGGAGACTGATTTCCTAATATTATTGCCCATAAGTTTCCAATCAATGTATCTTCCCAAATATTCTTTAACTGCTTAGCAACTCCCCAATATCAAATATCTATTGATCTCTTCTCAATATCAAGTTGACCAGTTAAGATCAATTCAGTTTTTTTAATACTTTCCCTCACTTAATAGTATTTTATTTTTCCAAGTACATGAAAAGATAGTTTTCATCATTCACTTTTATAAGATTCTGGATTCCAAATTTTCCCTCCCCAAAATAGCAAGCCATCTGATAAAAGTTGTACATATACAATCATATTAATCATGTCTCCACACTAGTCATGTTGTAAAAAAAGAATCAGAACAAGAGGGGGAAACCACAAGAAAAAAAATGGAAATAACGTCCTTCAATCTGCATTCAGATTCTATAATTCTTTTTCTGGATGTGGACAGCATCTTTCATCATGAGTCCTTTTGATTTACTTTGGATTATTTCATTGCTTAAAAAAAAGAGCTAAATCTATCATAGTTGATTATTACACAATGTTGCTATTGCTGTATACAATGTTCTCTATTTCTGCTTACTTGTCCAGCATCAGTTAGTACATACAAGTCTTTCCAGTTTTTCTGAAATCTGCCTTTTTGCCATTTCGTATAGCATAATAATATTCCATTACATTCTATCAATTAGTTTTTACAAAGGAATATTTATTGAGAAAGCACAGCAAGGACAAAAATATGAAAACATGGGGCAGCTAGATGGCGCAGCGGATAGAGCACCAGCAAGAAAGAAAGAAAGAAAGAAAGAAAGAAAGAAAGAAAGAAAGAAAGAAAGAAAGAAAGAAAGAAAGGAAGGAAGGAAGGAAGGAAGGAAGGAAGGAAGGAAGGAAGGAAGGAAGGAAGGAAGGAAGGAAGGAAGGAAGGAAGGAAGGAAGGAAAATTCTCCCTGGAAAGAATACTTACAAGTGAAGCAGAAACAGAGGAAACTCCATGGATTTACAGCCATGTGGCAGTCAGGTGGGGAAAATAGGCTTCTACTGCTACCATTACTACCACTACTTCTCCCCCATCTCAAAGGCATAAAGTATATCTTCTTCACCAGGAAAAAAGAAAGTTTTTATCTGTTCAAATTTTTTAATGCATGTTCAATTTTATTTCAGATATCAATTTAACAGTTTTTTATTTATCACCATAATTATGCTGACTGAAACGGAGGATATCTGGACATACTCCAAGCTAGGGAGAGAAAGGGCTTCTCCATCATTCCTCTCTAACATTTCTGGAAGCAGGCTCATTGACACTCCATGTAAATATTGCAGCAAAGGGAGAACAGTGTGCATGCACTAAGAGATGGGCTCTCAATGATCAGTCCCCTCACTCAATTATTTCTCTCTGTCCTGTGCTTCAAGTTAAAATTTTGCTATTGTCAGCAAATCAGCTGTCGTACTTCTTAAACTCACTGTTCATATTCCCAATCCTAAACAGTTCTCTGGAGTTCCAAGGAGACATGGATATTGTTTCATTAACTTCCCAAGTGACATAGGGAGAAAAGGTACAAAATAGTCAATGTAGCAAAGTCTTATTTAAGCAAAACTCAATCACCATTGCCCCACAAATCAGAGTCCCTGGTGATGAAAGGGTTAAGTTTTCCATTGTTCTTGGTCTAGGTACAATGTGGCTGATGAAAAGATGGAAGGGAAGTGTTGATAGCTGAATTCATGGGAGCTGATAAAATCAGAGTTCTAAGTCGGGGAGAGTCAGAGAGATGAAAAGAACATTTAATGGCCAGGAGCCAGTCGAGGCACACATGCCCATAGCTGCTGGTTATTCTCTAGCCTTGTCTAGTTCAGGGACACATGGAGCCTTCATACTGGCGTAAGAGGCCTCTAGGTGGGAACGAGCCCCTGGGAAGGGTGAGAAGGAACATTCTGGACAGAAGTAGCATTGTCTAGAGTGAGTCAGTGGTGCAGAAGGAGGGAGGTGTAGGAGAAGAGAAGGTGAGAGCATGTCTGGGGAGCTTGAAGACCAGACACCTGTGTGGGAGAATCTGTATGGACAAGAGGGGCTTGGTTCCCGGATAAGTGGGTAAGACCGTGTGAAAAACAGCAGAATTGAGTGTAGTGTATGAGAATCAGGGGTGTGCAGGAAGGTGTGTAACTCAGGGAGAGGCCCCAGGTTCAAAATCCTGTTCTGCCATGTGACATGGTGGCGATGATGATGGTGGTGGTGAAAATGAGGAAGTTGGACTAGATGAAAATCTGTGATCCTAAGTCACCTTAATACTATTTCCTCCTCTATAAAATGAAGAATTTGGATCATTTGACCTCAAGTGCCTTCCACTTCTAGTGATCTTAAGACACTGCATTTGGGGTACGGATTTTTTTCTATAAGATGAAAGGTTTGAATTAAGTAATCTCAGAGGTCTCTTACAGATCTAAGCCAATGATCCTATGAAAGCTGAAAAACTCAGCATGCAGGAAGGCTGAAAGACTCATACATGTGGTGGCTGGGACCAGCTACCATAAGGAATATAAGGAATATTCAGTATGAGAGTAATATGGCAGCTGGGACCAGCAACGATAATGAATACAAGGAATATTCAGCATGAGAGTAAGATGGAGGCTGGGTGAAACAACCATGATGAATACAAGGAATATTCGGTATGAGAGGAAGATGGCAGCTGGGTTGAGTTGTATTCAGATCCTAATTTCTTCCTGGATTTGGCTCTTCTAATATATGGGAGGCCTAGGGAATGATCAGCAGTCAGCTTTGGTACTATTCCACTGGTCTGAATTGGCATTTTTCTGTAGTTCCTGCTAGAGAAAGTAGATTCTACCTGGAAGAGGAGAAGTAGTACAGCACAAATCAATCTAGGGCTTAAATGGGACTGTGACCCCTTCTGGCTAGAAGTCTTGCAAAGCCCAGGGCTCTACCCTGAATGATCCATCAAAAATCAGCAATCAGTCCTGGAAGGCTTTTTGGAGGAGATGTACCAGAAGCAGAGAAGGGAAAGCTATGGATTTTATGCGTAAGAGGAGGAGGGAGGAAATTTAACCTAACCTGAAGACAGATGGGAAGTCATATGAAGAAGGTTAGTGAGAAAAATGGGCCAGATATGATGGAAGTGGCAAACCATTCCAGTGTCTTTGCCAAGAAATCCCTAATGGGGTCATAAAGAGTTAGTAAATCAGTGAGGGTGTGGGGGACATGGAGTGTGGGGGAATAAAGTCAGATCCCTTTGTACCCTTAGTCCCTTATCTTAGCACCTGGGAGGTTTTCAACCCACTTTAGTCATCTTCCTTCTGTCACTTATCCCTGCCTTCCCCTCATTGTCATGGAAAGAGTTTGGCACCAGAAAGTCTTGAAGTCAAATACCGACACCACCATTTCATAGGTCACTGGACCTTGGTTTCCTCAGTAGTTAGACTACGTGATTTCTAAGGCCCCTTTCAATTCTAAGGTCAAGGACCTATGAATGTATATGTGTGTGATCTCTTCTGGACTTCAATTTCCTTATATATGTAAATTATAAGATTGTTATTTGGTTGTGTCCAATCATTTGTAGCCCCATTTCGGGGGGTTTCTTGACAAAAATACTACAGTAGTTGGCCATTTTCTTTTCCAACTCATTTTATAGATGGGGAAACTGAGGCAAACAGAGTTAATTGATTTGCCCAGGGTCCCACAGTTATTAGGTGCCTAAAGTCACATTTGAACTCAGGTCTTCCTAACACCATGCTTTGTGCTCTATTCACTGTAACACATAGCTGCCCTTTGCAGACTTTAACACACTCTATAAAGATGAGGTTATGATATCATCATTATCTTCTTCTAGCAAGATTACAGCCAATCAACATATCTAACATATATAGGACTGCTTGCCATCTAGGGGAGGGGGTGGAGGGAGGGAGGGGAAAAATCGGAACAGAAGCGAGTGCAAGGGATAATGTTGTAAAAAAAAAAATACCCTGGCATGGATTCTGTCAATATAAAGTTATTATAAAATAAAATAAAATATTTTTTAAAAAAAAGATTACAGCCAATCTTTCATTCTTAAGGAACTAGGTGGTATGAAAGATAAAGGACTGTACCTGAGTGTTGCCTCAGACCATTACTAGTTTTGTGATTGTGGATCAAGTTTTTTAATCTCTGCCTCCTATAAGTTAGAGATAAGAGCAATTGCTTCCCAGGATTGTTCTGGGAATAAAATGAGATAATATTTGTAAAGAGATTTGCAAATCTTAAAGCAGATGCTAGCTGTCTTGGAGAGAAAACAGATGAAATGCTGATCTTCTCTTCTCTTTCTGTCTCCTGAAAGTCACGAATTCTAGGGTCTGATTTGCCCAACTGATCTATTCCAAGGGCCTGTGAAAGCAAAGCTGAGGAATACAATGAGCAGGCAGGTGGGCTATTTCTTCCACCGAGTCCCCAAACCTATCATCATCTGCCACCTTCAGCTGGACATGCTTGGAACATTAGCACTTTGAGATCATGTTTTCCTCCTTCTGATTTTTAATTCTCTTTCCTCCTCAAAGACTTTATATGTCTTGCCCAGGAAATCAGCTGTTCAGAGCATCTTGTCAGCTTTTGCATCGGTCAGCTTGTGTTTGTCCCCATTCTCAAGAATTCACAGGAGTGAGGATGGGCAGGAGCTCCTATGGCCCTTTGAAAGTGCCAGCCATCACACATTTCCTCGGCCTTGTTATAAGAGACCAGTTAAAGAGGAGTTAGGAGGGAAAGATTGTGGGGTTTCCCCCCTCTCCTGATGCTTTTGGCACAAGCTAAGTAGTTTTTTTTTTAAATAAGAGGGAAAATAAGAAGGCTAAAAGGAAGTTTCATCACATAGGATATAATGAGATGCCCAGGAGGAAAATGTCTGGTGCTGAGGTACCACAGAAACCACTCACTGCATCAGTGTGTTTGCAGAGGGATCCTGGAGACCATGGGATCGTGACCACAGACCTGGAGAAGATTTTAAGAGTCAATTCTAATAATCTTGTTTAAAAGGAAAGGAAAGTGAGGTTCTAAGATCAAGGAACCCAAGCTGAAAGGGACCTTGGAGGTCATAGAGATTCTTGCTTCTTTGAACATCCCACATAGTTAATACATTATCTGGCACATAGGAGGAGGAGTTAAATGTTTATTGACTGACTGAATGATAGAGTCCAACCCCCTTCCAAACCGGGGTCCAGAGAGAATATATATTGAAAATCAGAAGGCCTGAGATCATAGACTGAATGCTTAAAGTGATCTCAGAAGCCCATGTAGTCAAGGCCATTCATTTTACAAAAGGGGAAACCGAGGTCCAGAGATCATGGGATCCTGGACTTAAGGGTGGAAGGACCTCGTCTAGTCCATCTGACATATTAGAAAATGGGGGCCTTAGGAAAAGAAGTGAGAAGTCAGGGGAGGGAAAAGATGCCTGAATACACTCCCAAGCCGAAGATCATTAACTAGATATACAAAAATAGAGGAAGAAAGACTAGTAGAGATGCCTAGAAAGCACACAAAAATCCCCCCAAAACTATTTTTAAAAATCCAAAAATTAGCTATTAAGCCCATGACCTCAAATGTCAGTCAACCTGTCAGCAAGCACTTATTAAGTGTTTCCAATATGCCGGGTGTTGTCCAAAGTGAGGAATATACAGGAAATGTCCAAAAACTGATCCCTGCCCTGAAGGAGCTCATGTTCTATTGGAAGAGACAATGAGAAAAATTCTACAAACTAGATAGATAAATGAGGGGAGGAAGGGAAGAAGAGAGAGGGAGAGAGACAGACAGAGAGACAGAGGAGAGAGGGAGATGAATAGATAGTAGAGAGGTGAATAGACATAGATAGATAGATAGATAGATAGATAGATAGATAGATAGATAGATAGATAAGAGAGAGGGATAGACAGACACAGAAGAGAGAGGAATAGACAGAAGAGAAAGACAGGACTAGACAGAGATAGATAGATAGACAGATAAGAGAGAGGGATAGACAGACAGAAGAGAGAGGAATAAAACAGAAGAGAAAGACAGGAAGAGACAAACAGACAGATAGATAGATAAATAGAAGGGGTATAGACAGAGAAGAGAGAGAAAGGGGCAGACAGACAAAGGCAGATAAATAAGAAGGAGATAGAGGTGGGAGAGAGAGATGGATGAAGAGATAGATAGACATATAGAAGAGAGATAGGAGACAGACAAGCAAAGACATTGACAGGAAAGCCAGAGACAGAAAATGTAAATGAAAATTCTCAGAGAATATTGTGTGTAAACAAATAGAAAACATGGATAATAAGCAAGGTTAACTCAAGATTCTATTGCAAGAAAACACTGATCTCTGAGTATCACTAAGACTTAGTAAAATGGAACCTATTACTGGAATGTGGCTCTTGAAATATTGTAAAGGAATAAAATAGTTAAAGGGGACAAGAAGAGGAGAATATAGGATGATAATATAAACTAAGATTTACTCATGTGGAAACGCAAGAACCAAAAGGGGAAGCATGAGCGAGGGCATTTGGAAGAAGATCAATAAAAGAAGAAATAAAGCCATTTTATTATCAAGGTCCACCACAGAGTACCTGGACAGAAAGAGAAAACAGATGAGATATCTGGGAAACAGAGAGCATGCCTGGACTGGAGGCAGTGTAGTGATGAGAATTTTCTGTTATCTAGACATTTACTAGATGTCTCTCTTCTTTTTCTTCTTCTCTGCCCTTTCTCTTTCCCTCTTTTTCTTCAAAAGAAGAGATGCTATGAGCTGCCCTTTCTCTCACCTGGTATAAGGTAAAGAATTCTAGATTTCAAATCAAAAGAGCCATGGGTTTCAAATGCAGCTCTGCAATTCTGTGACCTTGGAGAAGTCACTTAACACCTTCTTGGGTCCCAGTTTCTTTATCTATAAAAAGAAGGGCAGAATGAGGTAACCTCCAAAGTCTCTTCTTATTTCCAAATTGGTGATTCTGTGAACTTTGCCATCAAGGCTAATTTTCTTTCAGTGCTATTATCAGTCCCTGCTAGAGACGATAGGCCTTCTGTAGTGCTAAGTTTCCTCTAGTGTGACATTCATCACTAATGGGACATATACACTAGCACCATTGTGCTCTTTCCCTTAGATTTCATTTCTCCTATTGGACTACAAGGAGCCCACTACCACCATCAGAGTACATCTCTTCTCTAAGTCTTTGCTGCTCATACTCTCATCTTTTAAGACATTATTCTCTTCGCTTTGTTGTGTGTGCAGCTGAGAAAGGGCTCACAAAGAGAGAAATGCAGAGATGGAGAGACAGAGAAAGATGAATTGGAAATATGATAAAGAGATATGGAAACACAGAGACTGATCAGAGATAGAGACACACACAGAAAGACAGACAGAGGTAAGGAGGGAGAGACAAAGAGATGGAAGAAAGGGTGGGAGAAATTCAGATAAAGACAGAGATAGAAAGAAGGCAGGAAAGACAGAAGAAGGGAGGGAGGGAGGGAGAGGGGAAAGGGAAGGAAGGAGGGAGAGAGCGAAAGAAGGGTGAAAGGAAGAAGAAAGGGAGAGAAGGAAAAGGGGAGGGGGAGAGAGAGAGAGAGACAAAGTCAGAGACAGAGAGAGGCATAAAAACAGAGATGGAGACAGAAACAAAGGGAAAGAGGGAGAGAAGAGAGAGAGGGAAGGGAGGAAGACAGAGAGAGAGAGAGAGATTCAGGTAAAGACAGAGACAGAGAGAAGGAGAGAAAGACAGAAGGAGGAAGGGAGAGGGAAAAAGGGAAGGGGAGAAAGAGAGAGACAGAGACAGAGACAGAAACAGACAGAGAGACAGAATTTGTTTACATCTCTGATTTCCACTAATGTTTTCTACATCAGCCAGTGAAGAAACTCTTCACCAATTATGATCCTGGGCTTGTAATTGGTGAGCCTACCTGGCTACTTCTCAATAATCTTTATGCCATATCAAAATACCAGTCTCCCTCATAATGCCCCACCCCATCCCTGTCAAATCCTTTACCCAGCTTTCCACTTCTCCCTCTTAGAACTCTCAATACCTTGTAGTATGGACATGTTTGTCTAATCTTGTAGCTTCATTCACTATTCCTGTGACTTGCCTATCCTAAAAATTCCTCCCTGGCTACTGTTCCCTTATATAATATTTTGTCTGTACCTATTAAAATGTAAGCTTCTTCACTGGGAGATGAATATAAACTGCTTGCATTTTTGTTTTTCTTCCCGGATTATTTATACCTTCTGAATTCAATTCTCCCTGTGCAAGAAGAAAACTGTTCGGTTCTGCACACGTATATTGTATCCAGGATATACTGTAACCTATTCAACATGTAAAGGATTGCTTGCCATCTGGGGGAGGGGGTGGAGGGAGGGAGGGGAAAAATCGGAACAGAAGTGAATGCAAGGGATGATGTTGTAAAAAATTATCCTGGCATGAGTTCTATCAATAAAAAGTTGTTTTAAAAAATGTAAGCTTCTTGAAGGCAGGAATTCTTTGTATTTTTGTCCCCCTCAACTTGTCAAACACTATTTCCTTCCTTTTTCCTTCCTTCTTCCTTTCTTCCTTCTTTTTTCTATCTTAGTTTCTTTCTTTCTTCCTCCCTCCCTTCCTTTCTTTCAATGATCCTTTTATTCATTCATTGTTCTACCCACTTCATAAAATCAGTGAAATTATCTATCTTTATTAACTCTCTAAAGGAACTGTATTTCCCCCCCAAACCTCCAAAAGCCCAGTGAAAACTATAGAATCAATCCCCTCTGGCGGATGGGTTAGATTTCAACACCAGACAGAAGTTAAGTACTTTGGGAAGAAGACTCTTTTATTTTGAGTATCAGGGGACCTGTTAGTGTTCAGCAATGATAAAGCATTTGGACTTTATAGGAGAGGCAGTGTGGTGGACAGGATAAAGCCTAGACACCAAGGTCAGATTCTACCTTTGCTACTGGCTAAATGTTTCAATGCAGAATTGTGGTTCTTGTATACTCTCCTCTGCTCTGCGCCCTCTGAGCTCCAGATCGCTGGCCATCTTGCAGGATGCTTCATCAGTGCGTTAGGGTTAGCTCCTGTATGTTTGCCCAATATGTCCCCAACTGTAGCAGATCCTCATCTCCACCTTTTAGATTTCTTCACTTCCTTCAAGACCTCAAATCCCATCTTCTGCAGGCTTTTCCCCCTCACTCCACCCTAGGATCTTCCTTCTGAGAGAATACTATTCTACCTACCCTGCCTGTAACTCACATGCACAGAGTTATTTAAATGTGGCGTCATTAAAAATGAGAACTTGAAGCTAGGATCTTTTATGTGCTCACTGTTTAGTATATAGCAAGTGTTTAATAAATTCACTGACTTTTTGAGCCTTGATTTCCTCATCTGTAAAAATAAAAAAAAAAAGGACACAGCAACAGCAATATTATACAACCATCAATTCTGATGGGCGTGACTCTTTGCAACTGTGAGATGATTGAGGACAATTCCAATGATCTTGTAATGATGAGAACTGTCTACATCCAGAGAGAGGACTGTGGGAACTGCGTATAGATCACAACATAGCATTTTCACTTTTTTGTTGCTGTTCACTTGTATTTTGTTTTCTTATTCATTTTCTTTCCTTTTTCTTCTGATTTTTCTTTTGCAGCAAGATAATTTTATAAATGTTTACATATATTGGATTTAACATTTTTTAACATATATAACATATATTGGATTGCTTGCCATCTAGGGGAGGAGGTGGGGGGAAAGAGGGGAAAATGTGGAACACAAGGCTATGCAGGGATCAGTGTTGAAAATTATCCATGCATATGTTTTGAAAATAAAAAGCTTTCAAAAAAAAAGGAAAAAAATGATGGGAGTAGAGTTCTACTAAGAGGAAGAAAAGAAATTGATAAGTAATATAAGCATACTCCTCTGTAGGCTACGTCTGAGTGTTTACTAATATTTCTGATTGTTCATTCATTCAATAAATATGTATTAAGTAAAAAAAGATAAAAAGTGACAGACACTGGAAAAAAAGACTAAACAAGAGCACACTCAGTGGTACATGATGAATGCAAGAACCAGAAATCCTGTGTTTTTACACATCCCAAATTCATTTTTCAGAGCCTTTATCATCACTATCATACATAATTTATCCATGATTTTGAAAGTATGGCACCCAGAAATAAAGAACATATCCCATGGATGCTGTCTAATTGATAAGCGCTCAATTAATCCTGTGAATAGCCAGGAAATACCAATTGTGCATTTCTTTTAAGACCAGATGAGAACTGAGGATTTGCTCTTGTGATAGAGGGCACCCAGCCCCAAGGCACACTGAAGCGACTCTGTAAGGCACTCTGGTGCCAGCATCCTCTGACCTCTGACTGCCAAAAATTCTATGACCTCTGTCATATGCCCCCAGCAAAATAACTAAGGATTCAAAAAGTGCTGTTGGGGATTCATGTTTCTAAGACAAAGCATATAAGGAAGCCAAGATACAATCATAAAGAAAAAGTTAGCTATGAGCTAACCCGCTATGCCGAGAAACAGTATCATCTGCTCTCTCTCCTTCCAGCTCACATAGAAATAAGATGAAATGACCTAAACATCACCCCAGAAATCTGGGCTCTCCCCACAGACATCATCCAAATGGGAGAGAGGCTGGTACCCTCCTCGGGGATATTAGCAGCTGCTGCTGCTGGCAGGTCCTACAAATGCACTGTCTTGCTTCTGTGGTTTTTGTAACACCCCGGATTTGCATGCATGATGCAGAGGGAAAACAGGACTGCTTTTTTGTTCATTTGTTTGTAAAAACCCACAGCCTAACAATATATACTGTCAGACTTGATTGATGTGTTGTATAAACTGCTTACTTTGGATAAAATGCTTTTTCCCCCTTCTTTTTTATTCTTTAAAAAGTGGCTCTCTGGGTGACAGAGGGGCTATATTAGGAAATTAAATGATGGGACAAATATGGAAATATGTTTAGAAGGATTGTACATGGTTAACTTCCATTGAGTTGCTTGCTGTCTTGGAGAGGGGGGAAGGGAAGAGGGACGAGAGGGAGGGAGACAAAATTGTTACACAAAATCTTGCAGAAATGAATACTGAAAACTCTCTTTATATGTATTTGGAAAAATAAAATATTATTGAGAAATAAATAATGAAAAATTATATTATATAAAACAAAAATATCATTAAAATATTTTTAAAATTAAAATTTTCAATAAAAAATACATTAAAAACAACCTAAACCATGATGCTTTGTCTAAGGTATCTAGGCTTGAGTAGGGGAAATGTCACATTCTCTTTGGTGACAGTGCCCTCTTCTCTCATCCCTGGCTATGTCCCTAACCTCCTCTTCAGGAAGAGAGCCCTTTCTTTTATCCTGCAATGAGA
Organism: Antechinus flavipes; assembly: GCF_016432865.1. Lineage (NCBI taxonomy): Eukaryota > Metazoa > Chordata > Mammalia > Dasyuromorphia > Dasyuridae > Antechinus > Antechinus flavipes. The sequence goes on from NC_067402.1 coordinate 280,698,592, forward strand.
ATAAGAGAGCCAGTTTTGTCAAAAGTCATGTAAGATCTGGCTCTGGTTGGAGCCAGAAATAGAACTCAGGACTCCCGATTTCTGGGCCTCCATTCAGGACTGCTCCTGGCTGCTTTCCAGGAGGAACCTAGATCAATATTAAATGCTCCCATCTGGGACAGCAGGGAGTCTAGCTGGCAATGGTACATAGTGCAGGCCCTGAGCAGGCAAGAATCTTCGATTTAAAAAAAAAATGAACATCCACAAAGGAGAGATGGAGAGTAACCCATATGGTCTCGGGTATTTGTGCTGTCAGAAGATACAAGTATTTAGAGTTAGGATGTGACTGAGGCAGCTGTGGCCCCAGTGATGGCACTGTGGACTTGGAAGCAGGAAATCCCAAGCTGCCTCATCCATAAGCAACGCGACTTTGGATAAATAGCTTCAGTTCTCTGACCTTATGTTTCCTTGTTTATAAAATAGGGAAAGTAATAGCTCCTCGCCACTAGGGTAGGAGGAACAAATAAGGAGAATCAAGTAAGATAAATTATGGAAAGTGGTTTGTAAACCTTACATGTGACTTCACTTAATTATTGATTGACTGATTAATATAAGTAAAGTGATTTGTAAACTTTAGAGCGCTATATAAAAGTTCTATACATAATTTATGTACACACATATTAATATGTATTATGCTATATATTATAACTCTAATATTTAATTTTCAGTATGAAAAGGTAGCATTGTATTCCTTAAAGCCCAACACTATAGCTGTGCGGCTTCCAGAGTGGTAGTTGATTATTGGTCCAGATGTTATTATTTCCATTTTGTACAATAGGCAACTGAAGCACAGAGAAATTATGTATATTATCCAGATGAGTATTATCCATACTCATCTAACAAGTAGAAGAAAAAAACACAAGATTTGAATTCAGATCTTCTTACTCCAATTCTCGTGGTCTTTCCATTGTGCTAAATTGCATAGACTTTATTAGTGTATTTTGGGTTCCTCTAGCCATACAACTTCAGTTATGGAGCTACAACGGCCTTAGGAATCATCTAATCCAATGTTCATTTTATGGATGAGGAAACTGAGGCACAAACTGGAAAGGGACCGCTCTGTGCTCGTACAGGTCATCCAGGATAATGAAAAGAGCCTTGAAAAGAGCCCAGCAGAGCTTCCTGTATTAATGGCCCATCTTCTACTTTCTTAAGGGCGGATGACTGTTTCTGTGCCTCTCGAAAACTGGACGCTGTGGCCACTGAAGCGAAATTCAAGCAGGACCTGGGCTTCCGGATGCTGAACTGCGGACGGACGGACCTCGTGAAGCAGGCTGCATCTCTGCTGGGACCTGATGGAATCAATACAATGAGTGAGCAGGTACAGTGGTGTCTGATGATGGAAGTGTGGACTTCTGCCTGGTGCAGAACACACACATGCATATGTATGTATATAACATATATAAATACATACATACATATACATACATACATATATATATACATGTATGTACATGAACAGAATGATAATGACTTTCACTTAGGTCTCTCCTTCACATCCCTAGTACATCTTATGACAGCCTTTTTTTTGGTGGATTTGTTTGTTGAATTGTTTTTTTTTTTTTGTCCCAGGCTTGCTACTTCATTATGCTCTCTCTCCCAAGGTAGACCGGTGCCTTTTCTGTCTTAACAAATCTCAGAGAGCTGCCTAGGACACTGAGAAACTAAGGGACACAGCTAGCATTTGTCACAGAGGTGCCATCTGTACCTAGGTCTTTCCAACTCTAAGATGAACATGTCCTCTCATGTGGCACAATAAAAATACTTTTATTCTCACTTTATAGCTAAGTGTTAGGAAGTGAATCCAATGCCTGGCCTTAAGCCAAAATTAAGAATAGAAATTGAACCTGGGATTTCATTGGTACATGAAGAATACCTCTTTATAAGTTGGTGCAATGCAATCCAGGCTTAGAAAGAGACTTATAAGTTAAGAGACTTCCATAGGATCCCATCCAATCCATTTCAGAGGTGAGATTTGAATTCAGGTCTTCCTGACATCAAAGCTGACTCTCTGTACCTTATTGTCTTGGAGAGTTGTCTGGGACCTTGAAAGGTTAAATTACTTTTCCAGGATCACACAATTTGTATGTTTCAGAGGTGGGATTTGAATCCAGGTCTTCCTGATTCTGAGCCAGCTCACCCTCCACTGTGCACACCATTTATGCTTAATAAATATTATTTATTGATTGATTTATATGATCCCCTTTAACTGATTAGAGATGCACCTTCCCTTTCAGAAACCTAAAATATCAAATCAAAAAGGTCCTGCCTCATGTCTATGACAGGAAGTCATTACCCATTGCAATATATATTTTCTTGTTGGCCAGAAGTGATGCAGAGGGTTGGACTCTTCCATTAGCGTGTTCGCCTTAGGCTTTGAGAATGTTTCAGCCATTAACTGTGACTTCACGAATGATAGTAGACCTGGGAACATGGCTATGGGGTGTCAGTGATCAATTATGACATTACCAAGGAGAGTGGAAAGCCCAGGACACTGCCTAACATTCCCATCATTGGAGGGTTGATGGTACCTACTATCATATCCACCATATTAGGAGCTGACACAAGATGGTCCAATACATGAGGAGGGTCAGCACCATGTTCACCGACTCTGGATTCAAAACCCCTGAGCTCATCTCCGCTTGGTTATTTACTAGTTATGTGAGCTTGAGGGATTAGCACCATGGATAGTTCGCTGATTCTGGATTCAAAACCCCTGAGCCCATCTTGGCTTGGTTACTTACTATTTGTATGAGCTTAGGGAAGCAAAGCCTCTGGACCTTAGCTTCCTCATTTGTAAAATGAGGGCAGTTGGTTGAGATAGCACAGTGCATAGAATGCTGGGCTTGGAGTCAGGAAGTCCTGAGTTCAAATCCTGCCTCAGGCTACTTGTGTCACCCTGAGCAAGAAATTTAACTTCAACTGTAAGATGAAGATTAACTTCACAACAGATTAAGATTCACAACTACACAGGGTAGTTGTGAAAAACAAATGAGATAACATATGGAAGTATATGGAAGTATAAATCTTATAGTACTATCTAAATGCTAGTTATTGTTGTTAGTATTAGGAAAGGGAGCATCAGCAAGTAGACAGGATCAGAGAAAGCTTTATGTAAAAGGTAATGTTTGAGCTGAGGCTTGAAGGAAATCAGGAAATTGAAAATAAAGAGTAGAGAAAAGAGCACTCTAGTAATATGTAGTGGCAATCCAAAAATCCAGAGGCCAGAGATGGAACATTATGACTACAGAAGCGCAAATGGGGCAGTATAACTGAATTATAGTTTTATAGGAAGATTGGAAAGGTTCCAGGAGGGGGCAGATTAGAGACTTTTTACATTTGATCCTAGAGGTAATAGGGAGCCAGTAGAGTTCATCGATTTTTTTTTTTTTTTGCTAAGACAATTGGGGTTAAGTGACTTGCCCAGGGTCACACAACTAGAAAGTGTTAAATGTCTGAGGCCAGAATTGAACTCAGGTCCTCCTGACTTCAGAATTGGTGCTCTATCCACTTCACTACCTACATGATCAGACCCACACTTGGGGAAAATCATGTTGGAAGAGGAGTGAAGAGTGGATTGGAGTAGAGGAGAGTTTTGTGGTAGGAAGAACAATATCTCCTTCAGAAGATAAGGGAGAAATGATGAGGACCTGCACCAGAGAGGTGGCCATGTGAGTTTGAGAATGGAGATCAGTTTGGATAGGAGAGGTAAAGGAAGGACTGAATATGGAGGTGGGGATCAAGGAGATGAGGATGACATTAAGATTGTGAACCGGCCTGACCAGAAGCAATGTCATTGACAATAATCAGGAAGTTTGGAAGTGAGCAGAGTTTGGGGGGAAAAGAATGAGATCTGTTTTGAACACATCAAGTTGGAGATGCCCATGGGACCTTAGTTGTCATTGAGTCCAATCCCCTCGTTTTTGACAACTGATGAAACTGAGCCCAAGAGAGTATAAGTGATGTACCCACTATCACACAGGTAGCACAGCCATGTAGTGGCAGGAGAATGTGACTCATCTACAAAGATGAACATTGAAAACTATCTTTACATATAATTGGAAAAAATAGTATTGAGAGAGACAGAAACACAAACAGAAAGAGAGAGAATATGTGACTTGTCAGACCTTAGAAGAGAAAATGTCAAGGAAACTACCTGTCCTTCCTTTGTTTAACCCTCTTGACAGGATTTGCCCCAAAGGGAACCCAGCTAACAATGATTTCTTCTGTAACCCATTCAGAAAAGCCCACAACACACATGGACGATAACAAACAACTTAGTTCCCTTCTTAGATCCCTGCAACACAGTCCTCAACCCTGTGAGACCCCCTAGGCTAGAAATGAGCTTGATTTCCCCAACCTCCCAGAGTATTTGGCTTATATTCAGTGATGTCCTTCTCCCTCATTCCATCTTCATCTGTTAATGAGCAGTCTATTAAAATTCATCTTATGCTCCCTATTCTACCAAGAAAACTTCCTTGATGTTCCTAGATTTGGTATAATACTTTGTGAGTAATCCTTAAGTCATTGTTCCCATATTATTGTGTTAGAGCTTTCTGTGCTCTGCGACCCTGCTCCCTTCCATTAGGCTGCTCCCTTCTCTTTTACCTTTTCCAGTTCATACAGAGACAGAAATTAGGGATATTTATTGGACTAGAGCCCTGATTTCCATCAAAGTTCAGTTTGTGTTCCCTCCTATATGAGACCCATCCTGCCACCCCACTCCTCAAAAATCACCTTCTATTTATTTTCTTGGTACCGTCTAGCTCCTGACAGAATGTAAGGTCCCCAGAGAGTAGGTACTTATTACTGACTTCATACCTAACTAGCATTAGTAGGTGTTTAATAAGTGACTGCTGGTTAATGATCAAATAGTTAAATAATTGTTGATTTGTGTCTTCCTCCAATAGATGGAAACTTCTTGAGGACAGGAATTGTTTCCCTTTTTTGTCATTGCATCCCTAGCATTTGACCCAATGCCTGGCACATAGTAGGTACTCGATAAATGCTTGTGGTTGATTTATTGCTATATCCCCAATAGAATAGACACTTTACGAGGACAAGATCTGTTTCCTTTTTGTCTTTATCTCTAGCCCTTGGTCCATAAATGCTTAATGGCTGGTCTAGATGGCCACTGGTATCCCTACATTGATGGCCCCTCGATTTGTAGAATTTTAATTGTACTAAAGGTTGCACATCTTTTAATTAAGACTCTTTTATTCTTATACCCAGAAAAGTTTTTGTAAATCCAGTAAAACAATACTAAGAATGTATCACAGTTAGGTGGACTTTCAAATTGTACAGAACACTTTCCCCACATCATCTCATTTAAGTCTCACAACAACCCTGGGATATAGTACAATTATTATCCTAATCTATAGGTGAGGAAATGGAAATTCAGGGAGATTAAGGACCTTGCCAAGGGTCACACAGCTACTCAGTGTGTGAGGCAGGATTTGAACCCAGGGTTTCTCAATTCCAAGCCCAGCCTCTAAGGAGAGGCAACAGTAGCTGCTTTGTCAGTGTTCTCAGCTCCTTGGTTTGTCACCTGCTACAGGGCATGACCCCACTGATGTACGCCTGTGTCCGAGGGGATGAAGCCATGGTACAGATGTTGCTGGATGCCGGAGCTGACCTGAATGTGGAGGTGAGCATTGCCCTGTTGGCCTTCACAAGCCCCTCCCCAGTTTAGTCCCTCACACCGACAAGGCAGTTATTAAATGGTGCCTGAATTAAGTCATCAGAAACTGCTCGATGTAGTGACCAATTTTGGCTCTAAAGGACCTACAACAAAATAGACCTCCTTATTTCAGGCAGAGAGGTGGTGTCCTACATGTACAGAATGAGGCATCCATTGTCAGACGCAGCCAATGTGTAGGTTTCCTTAACTATTTCTTTGTTGTAAGGGAGGATTTAATAGACAGAAGAGTCATTGAAAAGCAGCAATAATGTTTCTGGAAAGCACATAAGTAAAAGCATTTATTTTTTTTTAATAGAAATGTTGATAGAGATCAATGGAAGGAAAGCAAAGAAATGGCCGATCCAAGGCTGGCTCATTTTCCCTTGGAATCCAGAGAAAGGGGGGAGGGAAAAAAAAGCAAGTTCTTCCTCTTTCCCTTCTGTCAGATGTATCTGGAAGGAGGTTAGCAATGCCCTCTTCCAATGCTCTCCCCAGAGAAGCCTGCCTATGATGTTTTATTTATGAACAACCAACTATAGCCACATGGAATACTGACTTTCCCCGAGTTTGGCAATGCTCTCACTGCTGCTCTGTCTTCTGAGAAACTAGGATCCCGTCCCTGCCCTCCTATCTTGGTCATCCCTAGGGGATCTCTAGTCCACCAGGATACCAAAGGGAAGAGACGACCTGGCTCCTGGGTCTTCAATTGTTCCCTTGTTCATCTATTGACTTTCCTCCCTATCCATGTTGGCTAAGTTGAGATGGCAAACTCTTCAAGATATACCTTGTGGGGACTCATCTTGACAGTGCCTTGAGGACCCACTAAGGCCAATTCTCTTCCACTCTCAGACCTCTAACCCTGGAAAGCCTACACACCATGGTATTAAATTTCTGGGAGATTTCCAGGAAATTTCTGGAGCTCTGAAAGTAGTATCTGGAATGGGTTTCCTACTTTCTTTTAAATAAATGGAAAGAAAGAGTAATCCCCACTTGGAAGTTCTGCCATCTTTTGGAATGGAAGCAAAGGGACACAAAGTGTTACAGAGCCCAGGGTTCCACAACTAATAATTCCAAGTCTTTTGAAAGCAGCTACTGCTTCAGGGGCTTGGAGGTCTCCCCATTCCTTATTCCCTGTGAGTCCCCAAGAATAGGTGTGAATGCTTGAAAGGGATCACAAACCATGAGTTGTGATCATATGTCCTGCTAGAACGTAAGCTCCCTGAGGACAGGGAAAATTTCATTATCTTTGGATCTCCAGTATCTAGACCAGTGCCTGGCTCTTAATAGGAACTTAATAAATGCTTGACAGATGAACTAGGTGTTCTTTAGGGTCCTTGGAGCCATGCTCCTATGACTGATTGAATTTCATTGAAAGCCATCCCCGGCACTTAGTACAATACCTTAATTTATCTTATTCATTGATGGCTTGATTTAGTTTGATGAAGAAAATGTACCTAAGATTAGAGTGCCCCAAAAACTGTTATTTGAGTCTTTTGGCAGAGATCATTGAAACATACCATGGACATCAATCATTTCCCAGTCAGCCTTGCTTTGGGGACCCTCATAATCGCTTGATTAAAATAAGGTCCATTAGGCATAACAGTTCTTACTCATGACCTACTTTGAGGTGGATTTATACACAGAGGCTAAAACAAGAGTGAACTTTGATTAAAGCAGATAGTTTTAGGGGAGAGAACTCATTTTCTTCTCCTAGCAAAAAAGTCAGCATCCTATCAACGGCTATTTTCAGGATCTTGGTCTTTATGGGGATATGTGTTGAGTAAAACTTACCTGGCATATTTTGGAAATAAAAAGTGTGGGCCCATAAGTCAAACCCTTTTAAGACATTTGACTCCCCAAATTTCTTAAGCTTTATGAATCATCTTGGACTTAAGGAAGGGACACAAGCATAGAAGGAACTCAGCAGGAGCAATCATTTGGCCTTCAGTGAATGTCAGCCAGCTTCTGGTTCCATGGGTCTAAGCCACAGGAAACAGCAGAGAAGATGGAGAAGGAAATGGCAAAGCACTTTAGTTTGGATGTTCACTTGGGGTTGGGTTTTTTGAAGTTTTAGTATGTTTATTCAGAAGCTATCTTTTGTTTGTGTAAGAAAAATCACTGATTCTTTCTGTGGAATAGAAATCCACAATGAATTTCTTTTGTTCTCCAGAGTATTTGACAGTCCAGAAATGGAATCTTCCACTGAGCCACCCTCTCCAAAAATCCCTTTGTCAAATCCCCGGGCAAGTAGCTAGTCCCACTCCCGACAAGAGATGTTTATGGATTTGGTCACAAAGGCACAAAAAGAACCCTTCTAACCATTTTATTTCAAACCTTTATTCTATCTTTCTTCTTGTACATCAAATGTACACAGAAAGATAAACAGAGGTCATATTTGCTATGCAGAAGTATTTCAAAGATCACCTTTTGAAAATAATTTCAATTTGTTTGTAGGTAATCAGTACTCCTCACAAATATCCATCTGTCCACCCTGAGACCCGCCACTGGACGGCTCTGACATTTGCTGTATTGCATGGACATATTCCTGTAGTTCAGGTATTGCTATATTCTATTACCCACATCCCTAACTTGTGATTTTGCCCCTTGCATTTCTCTCTCTCCGGCTCGACCAGCATGCATTTCTCTGAGGATGGCCATATTGGTTAGGTGTAGTAGTAATATAGCATATTCATATCATATAAATGAAGATATCATATGTAATTATCTATATTACCTAGCTTTAACCAATATGGAATGGTCACACACACATACACACACAAAATCACCATTATTTAAAAAAAAAAAACTAAATTGAAAATCTGGAAAATTCTTTCCAAGTTCGCCTCTTAATCAGTTTACATTTATGTACTTGTTCCTTCCATTTTCTTAAGTAAAAACCAAAACCCTGTGAGTTTTAATATAATGGAGCTTTATCATGAAACTGTCAGGATCCTTTGATCACTCAAAGGAAAAGGTCTTAAATAATGGCATTAAGATTATAGCTTCCGCTGAACTTATGGACAAGGTCCATCACAGACTGACCAATCATCCATGTCCAAGGGACTCAGGAAACGAGGCACCACAAGCATGCCAGAATATCCTCCTGGGAACATTTAGAGGACAAGAGAAATCCATCTAACAGATAAACAAGGAAAGATCTTCATGAGCATCCTAAAGACTTAGAGTCTGCTGAAGCAATTTCCCATCTCTTCTCTCCCTCCCTCAATAGATGACCTGCTTCTCTCTGCCCAAATTGCTAGCTTGGAAGACATCTAGTAGGGTGGTAGTGGTGGAATGCCAGTGGGGTACTGGTAAATGTTTAACTGAGTCTCCAGAAGGAAATAATATAAGCATGACATGCTTTTAAGTTTAATTTGCATCTTTAAACACGTTCTCTAGACAATCAACAACATAATCAATTAAACTCTGATTTGTAGCATTTGCTTACTTTTTACATTGAAAATTTAATGATTGGTTAGTATAAATATGTTCCAGCACTCCCCTAAGTTGTGCCCTCCTCAGTATCCTTGGCCATGTTTGCCACGTATTCACTCCCTACTGTTCAGTTGCCCTGCCTTTCCTTCTGAGCTAACAGTGACTTCAGGATCCATCTAAGGTGAGCACCTTACAACTTTGAGGTTGTTCCCTGCTAGGGAATAGGGAAAGGTCTTTGATTATCTTCTGTAGCACAGTCATAGAATGCTTTCATCCCCTCACCAAAGAAGAGTAGCAATTTATAGCAAGCGAATACAAAGGAATACAGATTTCTTTTAGGAAGTGATGTTGACAAATCAATGGAGCAATTTCATATTCACTCAAGGAAGTTTTTACAAGTCAATCAGTGCTGTGTGGTATACTCTCTTTATCCATAGCTCTGAAATAGGAAGTGGGAACATTAGTTCTGTCTTCAAAGTTCTTGTTGGTCGTCCTTCATTTTTATATATATATATATAGCTTTTTATTTACAAGATATATGCATGGGTAATTTTTCAGCATTGACAATTGCCAAACCTTTTGTTCCAATTTTTCCCCTCCTTCCCCCTACCCCCTCCCCCAGATAGCAGGTTGACCAATACATGTTAAATATGTTAAAGTATAAGTTAAATATAATATATGTATACATGTCCATTTTGCTGTACAAAAAGAATTGTCGTCCTTCATTTTTAAGAGGGCTAATGACATCTGTTCCAAATGAAAACAAAGAACAAGTGCATAGGAAACTTAACTCTTCTGGGTACATGGGAGCAGTGTGACATAAGGGCTAAAATAAATATCTGATCTTGGGATCAGAAAGACCTGGCTAAAAGTCCCACCTTTTCTTACCCCAGACAATTATCTGAGTCTCTACATAGGTGGTGAAAGTTGAATGGGTAGAGGGAGTTTCTTCACCTAGAATTCCCTTCTCCAGTGAAATCAAAGGTCCTAAACCAAAAGAACAGTAGCACACAACTAGAATTATAGCAAGAGGATGGGCTTTGGAGTCAGGAAGACAAGTTCCTCCTCTGACAGATTGGCTGCTTGATGCTGTTCAAGTCATTTAACCTTGAAGTATCTTCTGCAGTTATCTAAGCTGGAGAACAGTTGCCGATTTCCATTAGTAAAAAGAGTTTGCTCACTGAAAGCTCCTCAGAACCAGTAAAGTCACGTGTCTTCCCCCCAAAAAAATGGGGAAAAGAGGCTGAGAGAATAACCTGTTAAAATTTTTTGCAGGTTAATTCATTTAATGTAATTATTTGAAAAGTTGTCCTTAAATATCCCAAGAATATCAGAGCTCAAAGGGAGCTCAATGACCATCTAGCCCAAGGGTTCTTAACTTTTTTGTGTCCTGGACTCTTCTGATAGTTTGGTAAAGCCTATATGGACCCCTTCTCAAAATCATACTTCAAAATGCATAAAATAAAATAATAGGATTACAGAGGAAATCAATTCCACTAAAATAGATATCAAGGAGGCAGCTGATTGGTGCAGAGGATAGAGCACCAGCTCTGAAGTCAGGAGGACCCGTACTTTTATAACAGACACTTAACACTTAAGTGTCTGGCCTCAGACACTTAACACTTCCTAGCTGTGTGACCCTGGACGAGTCACTTAACCCCAATTGCCCCAGCAGAAAACAATTAATTAATTAATTAATTAGATAGTAAAAATGTTAATAGGTTCACAAATTGGGCCTGGTTAAGAACCTCTGATCTAGTCCCACATCCCATCACCCACTTTTTTATGGATAAAGAAATCAAGAATTAAAAACAGGTGACTTGCTCAAGGAGAACATAGTGGCAGAGCCAAAATGCAAACCTAATTTTCCTAAGGCTTCCAGGACAGGATTCGTTTGGCTCCACCTTATCAGGAATGTTACAGAGAATTCTAAGACCCCAACTCTGGAAGGGATCTCGGTGGCCATTGAGCCCAATTCTCTCATTTACAGTTGCAGAAACTGAGGCCCGTGAAAGTGAAGGATTTGCCAAGATCATTAAGCATCAGAGGCAGATTTTGAATCCTGATCCTTTGGTTCCAGAGCCAATGTGACTTTTCTCTGTATCACATTCACAGTGGGTAGGAAGTAGGTCTCAATGCTTTCTAACTCACCCTTCCAGCTCCAAGAGAGCCACATAACTCCTCTATGGGTCATTTTGTGGTCACTCTGGTCATGGGAAGAGTGTATCGCTAGAAGATAATAGAATATCTTTTAAAATTGTCAGAGGATTCTATTCTGGCACAAAGGGAATGGTGCATTTGAAAAGGAATTAACATCTCACATATTTCTACTACTTACTGTCGAATTTTCGGTTAGGCATTTGCCTCCCTTAGCCTCAGTTTCCTTCTCTGTAAAATGAACAGATCGACCTAGATGGCCCCGAGGTCCCTTCCGTTGTTGCCACAGTCATATCATCCAGGGATTCTGAATGACCGTCAGAGCTTTGGAGTGTATGAGTTCCCGAGGGACTGTCCGTTCCCTAAGCACTTCTAAATGACCACTTTCCCTCCACAGCTCTTGCTAGATGCCGGGGCCAAAGTAGAAGGCTCTTTAGACCACGGGGAGGAGAACTATTCGGAAACACCCTTGCAGCTGGCTGCCGCTGTAGGTAAGGAAGAAGGGGGCTTCTTTCTCACGAGGGGAGGGTCACGTCTCCCCCTCCCTGCCCCACCTGCCCTGAAGTTGTATGTGCATAGGATGCTATGTTCATCTTCTTGGATAAAAACACACCCTTCTCTGGGCTTACAGGAAATTTTGAACTGGTTAGTTTGCTGTTGGAGCGAGGAGCCGATCCAGTGATAGGAACAGTGTACAGAAATGGCATTTCTCCAACCTCACAGGGCGATATGAATTCTTTCAGCCAGGCCGCAGCCCACGGACACAGGTAGGCTAGGAAGAAGGATCGATAACAGCAGACTCCGAGCCCTCACGGAGCACCGAGAAACAACGTCAGGGACTTTCCACCCCTGCCCTGCCCAGCCCTTAGACATCTCCATCAGCTTTCACCAAAGCCAGCTCTCCGTAGTCCATCGGACTGTCCCTCTGGGGGCCTCACTTTTAACCGCATGAGTGCCTACCGTGCTCGCCTTCAGGAAGAGATCCTTTTGCATGTTTTAGCTCATCAACTCCAGTGAAGAGGCTGGAGCCTTTTAATAATAAGAAGAAAATGGAAATATATATATGTATATATATATATATATATATATATATATATATATATATTATCATAAAGTATATGGGCATCCATTTTAAAATTTCCAAACTGGGATTTTAAGCACTGGGCATTTTGCAAATCAAATTCCCCTAGAAGGGAAAACATAAAGCTCCTGGCCTCTTAAGGGTAGCTTTCCAATCTTAGGAGAAATTGTTTAACATGAATGTTCTGCGTAAGTTCGGTGGGACCATTCCCCCAGGAGGAGATGTACAGAATCCCTCTGCAGAGTCAGTCCCACCCGAGTATTTAGAGCTCTTGTTTAAGGGGAGGTGGCAGGAGGTCCCCACGTACCCCTCAGGCCACAGCCCATAGGCCTCCTCTGCCCCTCCCCTGCCCCCCAGCGTGGCAGGCCCCTTCTCTGAGTGTCTTCCTCTCTCTTGGGCTTGTGATTGACAGGAATGTGTTCCGCAAACTTCTTGCTCAGCCAGAGAAGGAGAAGAACGACATCCTATCCCTGGAGGAGATTTTGGCCGAGGGCACTGACTTGGCGGAGACAGCCCCGCCGCCCCTGTGCGCCAGCCGCAACAGCAAGGCCAAACTGAAGGCCTTAAGGGAGGCCATGTATCACAGCGCTGAACATGGCTACGTGGATGTCACAATTGACATAAGGAGTATAGGTCAGTCCTGTTTTCCCTTCCCCCGTCCCTGGCCCGGCCTTCCTAGAGCTGGGCCGATCAGTCCGGGGCCTCCTGGGGCCAGGCCCTCCTGGCTGGAGCACATGCACTGGCTGGAGAAGGCTCGTCCGAGGGCCTAACCCAGACAAGGCTGTCGCTACCGGCCGCTCCCCTAATCGCAGCAGGACAGAGCCAAGAAAAAAAGGATCATTAGAAAACACCTCTTGGGCCATTTCTTCCCCCACCCAACCCCACGATTGGCTGGCAGCAGGCAGAGGGGTCACAGCATCCCTACTGACTCACCTCTGCACCCCCATGGTAGAAAAGGACAGGTGAGGGGGTGGCTCCTGCCCAGAACAGTTCATACTCCATCTCCATCTAGGGTGTGAGGGGATAAAATTAGGCCACGGAGACCAGCCAAGCTTAGGAACCCGCCCGCCTCAAATCCGAAGACAGAAATTGGGACGATCAGAAAACCACTGGGCTAAGAAAGTGGGAAACAGCCTCACAGCCCAAGAGAAGGGTGTTGCCTAATGGATGTGAGCTGAGCAAGCTTGCCAAGATTTCTTTCTTTCTTTCTTTTTTTAAAAAAAGTGTTCATTGGGCAGGCTGTGCCCCTTCAAAAAACCTCTCTGTCTCTCTCCTTTCCTTCCCCCCTCTTTCTCTATCTTTCTCCTTTCCTTTTCTCATTCTCCCTCTTTCTTTCTTCCTCCTTCCTCCCTACTCTCTCTCCCTTCTTCTACCTCCTATACTTCCTCTCTCTCTCCCTCCTTCATTCTCTCTCTCTCTGTGTGTCCGTCTCTGTCTCTTGGTCTCTCCCCCTTTTGTTTTGTCCCCCTCTCTCTCTTTCTCCTTTTCTCCTTCCCTCCTCTTCCCTCTTTCCTTCCCTCCTTCTCACTCCCTCTACCTCCTACACTTCTTCTCCTTCTCCCTCCTTCATTCTCTCTCTTTGTCTCTCTCTGTGTCTCTTGTGGTCTCTCCCTTTTCTCCCTTCCTCCTTCTTTCTTCTTCCCTCCTTCTCCCTCCCTTTACCTCCCACACTGTGTCTCTCTCAGTCTCTCCCCTTTCCTTTTATCCCTCTCTCTCTTTCTCCTTTCCTCCTTTCCTCCCCCTCCCTCTCTCTACTCCCACACTTCCTCCTTCTCTCCCTCCTTCATTCTCTCTCTCTTTCTCCCTCCCTCCCTCTTTCCCTGCCTCCTCCCTCCTTCTCTCTCTCTCTCTCTCTCTCTCTCTCTCTCTCTCTCTCTTTCTCTCTCTCTCTCCTCTCTCTGCTGTAGTTTAATATATGAGAAGCTACATGCGCTTGCATGGAGAAGTCATTTTGCATGATTATGCAACTTAGATTCAAATAGGCAGCTTGGTGTGAGATGCTCTCTCTCATTTGTGCCCTTAAATCACAGGCGGATTGTGGGGAAAGGGAAATTGCAACAATCAGATGCTTAAGAGTGTCCTGTTGGGGTTTGGGAGGGAGGGATGCAATGTAGGAATGTTGGATTATAAAAATCTTCTGGCCAAAGGAGAATCAGAGAAAATGGGTTCCACCCTTCTGATTCCTATTGGAACAGTTATGGTGAAACACACACACACACACACACACACACACACACAGAATATATATAGTACCTCTTCAAGCAGGCTGTGACCTAGTTAAATGGCCCATTAGCCGTGCTCATACATGATCAGATCTCTGTGCCTTAACACAAATGGGCTTCCATGTCAGGAATGAGTTTCAGGACCTACCCCTTACAACATTCTCACCGAGGCCGTTGACCTCACTCTCTATGAAACCGCCAGGAAATCGGAAGATTTTGCCCCCTGGAGTTAGAGGAGTTCTTAGGGAGAAGGCTGTCCAAGCCTCTTATTCTACAGGAAGAGCACTAGAGAGCCTCAAAGGTCAGACAACACGCTTTTGGCAGAAGCCATATTGGAGCCCATGGCTCTTTCTAAGTACAGAAGGGGCGATTCTACCTGGGAGGGCAAAGGGCTAATTAACCCAGAGAGGGGCAGCTATGTGGAATTCCCAGAATCTCGGTGTTATGAAAAGCCTGAGTGTCCAACCCAAATTAGACCAAGATTCTCCCCCGCCATATACCTAAAACAAAATCAATGTGAGTTCCTCTCCCTCTCTGCTTGAATATCTTAAATAAGAGGAAACTCAATAGAGCGGCACCCTCTCTTCTGGGACAGCTCATTGGCAGGAAGTTTCTCCTGCATAGCCATCTGCCTCTTGTTCAGTGGTCCAGCTTCCCCTTTGGGCCCAGCTGAACAAGGTTAACCCCTCATCTACACAGCGGCTTTTCAATTACTTGGAAACAGCTAGAACTGCCCTTGAGTCTAACGGTGAACAATTATATACATCAATATATCAATTTGTACATCCACGCTCTATATTATTAGCTATACTCATAAGAAGGGGGAGGGAACACAACATTAATGAATAGAAAGATGGCCTTGAAGTCAGATTCAAGTCATAGTGGTTTTAGTCTATGGCCAAGTCACCTAGCTCCCCTTTTTAAACTTTTCCCACTCATGACCCCTTTTTGAAAGCCCAAGAAATTTTTACACAACCCTGGGTATATGGACATATAAAATAGGTATGTAAATCAAATATTTACAATAATGAATCATAATTTTCACATTCAGTTACGCAACCCCACATTGCATCATAACCTATAGTTTAAGAAGCTTTGCTCTAAAAAACTGTAAGTTTCGGCAAAGGGAATGATCTTCATTAGTAAAGGACATTTCCTCACTGGGAGTTTCCTCTTCTGAGTGTGCACTGATTGAGATGGAGACAAGGCTACTGTTACCATGGGGATGAAGGATAGTCAGATTTGGGACACCGAGCAGGGGACCAGTTGTTAATAATAGCTGAAGTTTATATAGTTCTTTAAAGTTTGCCAAGTTCTTGACTTGCTTTCTATGTGTGCTGGAGCCAAGAGGGCACTGGAGCTGGCAGGAAGCCCTGGACTCAGCCACCTTCGACATTTACCAGCCAGGCAGCCCTAGGCAAGTCACAACTATCCTGCCTTATCATCCCCCTCGATAAAATGAAAAGACTCAGTTCTAAATCAGTAATTCTATGAGACTCCGTATTTTTGTCTAGATTTTACAAGAGAAGAAACCAATGTCCACAGAGATGAAATGACCACATTGGAGGACAGGGGCTGTCTTTTGCCTCTTTTTTGTATCCTCAGTGTTTAGCACAGTGCCTGACACATAGTAGGTGCTTAAAAACATCCACGGAGATGAAGTGACCACATTGGAGGACAGCGGCTGTCTTTTGCCTCTTTTTGGATCCCCAATGTTTAGCACAGTTCCTGGCACATAGTAGGTGTTTAATAAATGTTTACTAAGGGTTACACTCTAAAGCAGAATTCAGGGTATTCTACCTCCAAAGTGAATGTACCTTCCATTAGGTCACATTGCCTCTTTAAGTTAGATTGAATAACAATGCAGAATGCCATCTAGTTTCATGTGATAAAAAGCAGAGGTTTATGGATTTAGGGCTGGAAGGAATTCTAGAAGTCATCAAATCCAAACACTTCATTTTATAGATAAGGAAACGGAGTTCCAGAGGGTTTAGTGATTTGCCCATTTATATAGGCAGTAGGCAGCTAGGTGGCGCCATATTGGATAGAGTGCTAAACCTGGAGTCAGGAAAACTCATCTTCCTGTGTTCAAATCCATCCTCAGGCACTAGCTGTGTGATCCTGGGCAAATCATTTAACCATATTTACCTCAGTTTCCTCATTTGTAAAATGAACTGGACAGGGAAATGACAAACCATTCCAGTATCTTTGCCAAGAAAACTCCATAGAGTCAGACTGAACAACAAAATAGTATGGTGCAGCTAAGGAGCGCCAAAGCACACAGGCCTCTGGTCCTGGAGTCAGGAAGACTCAAGAAAATGAGTTCAAAGACAGCCTCAGTCACTTACTAGCTAGATGACCCTGAACAAGTCACTTGTTCTGTAAAATGTACTGGAAAAGGAACTGGCAAACCATTCCAGTATCTTTGTGAAAAAAAATTCCAAATGGAGTCATAAAGAGTGAGACATGATGGAAAAATGACTGAACAACAACGTGTAGGTTGTAAATTATCTAAGGCAGCATTCAAACACAGATCTTTCTGATTTCAAATCAAGGACTCTATCCACTCAATCACACTTTCTCTCATTCTTATTTAGCTCCATTTTCTTTAGAATATATATACTCCTAGAGGACAGAGACTGACTTTTGAATTTTTTTCCCCTTATTCCCAGTACAAATAAGCTCTTGAGGAACTATTTTTGTTTTTTCTTTGTATCCCCAACACTTAGCACAGTACCTGACATAGAGTAAGCACATAGTAAATGCTTCTTGATTAATGATTTATAATTCTGTGGTATCTTGAGCCAGATTAAAATCAAATCTTCTTGTGGTTGTTTCTTCTTCCCTTCCCGTTCTCTCCTGTCCCCTTTGTCACCCTTGCAGGAGTGCCGTGGACTCTGCATACGTGGCTGGAATCTTTGAGGGTGTCTTTCCAGCAGCACCGGAGGCCATTGATTCAGTGTTTATTAAAAGAGTTTAAATCTATCCAAGAAGAGGAATACACAGAGGAGCTCATTACCCAAGGCCTGCCACTGATGTTTGAGATCCTGAAGGCAAGCAAGGTATGGATGAAAGGGTGCTAGACCTAAATACCCAAAGAGAGAACATGGTGGCTACACCTTTCACCTGAATGTTCCTGTGCGTCTGGTAGGGAAGCAGCTTTGTGGGGCTCCTCCTTCTTAGAAATCAATGGTACCTGGGTGACTTGGCCAGAGATCATTGATAAAATTAGGGGGTTGGACTCAATGGCCTTTATGGCCCCTTCCATATAATCCTATGTAATCTGGCATAGATTCAACCCTGGATTGTATGTGGATCTCCAGTCCACAGATCTCAATTTTCTTATAAGTAAAATGGTGGGAGGTTAGATTCAGTGGTCTCCAAAGTCTCTTCCATTTCCAAATTTTTGATACTATGATCATATGCTTAGCACTGATACCTACTAGATACCTATTAAATACTTTTTGATTTGACTTGACATCTTGTAACCCTTTCTCAGCTGCTACTTGCTGCCTGTGTGACTTTACTTTTCCTCTCTAGAATTCAGTTCTCCTAGCTATAAATTGAGTGGATTGGAAGAGATGACAGGATCAAGTGAACTGTATTTATTAAGCACTTACTGTGTGCTGGGCACTGCATATGGACTCATAGCATTGGAAATTGAGAGCTGAAAAGCATCTCAAGGGCCATTGAATCCTCCTCCTCTCCCCATGATTTTATGTATGAGAAAAGGGAGTCTGAGAGAGAATAAGAGATTTGCCCTGAATTGCATAGCTAATAAGGATAAAAGGTAGGATTTGTACCCAAGTCTTTGACCACCACTTAAATAATTCCTATGGATCGTTACAACTTAGAAAAGAGTATCTGAAAAAGGGTATCCAGAAGAAAAAGCGTCTCATGGTCATATACTATGAGGATCAGATGAAAAAATCAGGGTTGTTTAACCTGGAGAAAAAGTGACATAAAAGCCACCTCCCAATATTTGAACGACTGTGGTATAGAAAAGAATCTGGGCTTGCAGTGAGAAACTAACCCCAAATGGAATGAGGTACCTTGGGAGATAGTGAGTTCTCCCGCAGTGGAAATCTTCCAATAAAGGCAGAGTGACCTGTTGTCAGGAGTTGTTATTAAGGAGATTCCTCTTCAGATACTCGTTGATTTCCCTTCCATCTCTGAGATCCTGTGATTTCAATCAATCAGTAAACATTTATTAAACTCTTAATGTGTGCCAGTCACTGTGCTAGATATGGGGGATACAGCTCCAAAGAAGATAATGATGAGTTAATCAGGAAGGAGTAAATGGGAATTCCAAAGTGATCCATGCAAAATGCTGTTATCAACTTCATTGACATTGACAAAAATGGAAGGAAAAAACCCCAGCAGACAATATAAAGATCACTTAATGGGCAGGAGTAAGATGAAGTGTGTTAACCAAGATGATTTGAGCTCTAGAAGGGATGTAAAAGATGCTCTCTTTTACAAATGAAGCCAGGAAAGGAGGCGGGGTCCATGAGGTAGGTAGTGCAAGGAGGCATCCAAACAAAAATCAAAGACCAGGAGAAAAGATCCTCTGCTAGGGGCGGAATAGATTAGAAAGATCTAGGAAAAGAAAAGACAAGAACAAGATGGGAGGAAAAGTAGCATGAACTAAAAGAGGGAAAATCCATCCTGATGAGCTCAAGTATCCACGAACGCCTGACCAGTTTCCAAAGCTGACAAAAATGTGATCTTGTCAGAGAACGGTCCCATCCTTTTTCCTCCACTTTCTCTAGGTCTCAACTCTTCCAGCTGTGAAATGGGAGGTGAAGATGTATCGCCTTCCAGATTAAGGCAGGATAGGATGTCAGGACTCAGAAACTTTAGGACGTTGTCTGATATAGTCTTGTGCTTTCTGACAATCTTCCCTCTGAGATATTCTGAAGTTTTCAGATCTTAGAAAATTGTGATTCATGTGAATCCACAGAATATGTTGGCCATATTTAAAAATCTCCCTTCCCTCTATTGTTATCACTAGGATAACAAACAAAATTAACAGCCAGACATTTAAAAACCTTCACAACCTGGCCCCCACCTACTTTTCCAGTATTATTTCATATTATTCTCCTATTAAATTGGCCACTTCGGTGTTCCCTCTATATGACACATTGGATCTTGCCTCCATTCTTTTGTACAGATGGATCCTTGTGCCTAGAATGCATTCCCTCCTGCTGCCCATGCCCCAGAATCCCTGGCTTTCTTCCAAACACAGCTTAGTCATCACTTCCTTACTTTTCTATGTACATACTGTATCCCTGCAACAGAATGTTTTACTTTTGTCTTCATATGTCTAGCACTCAACACAGCAAATTTTGCGTATTTCTTATTATCTTCCTTCTCTTCCTTTCTTCATTTTATTTTTCCTCCTTCATTCTCATTCTCCTTCTACCTCTTTCCCCATTCTTGTTCTCCTCCTGCTCCTTTCCCCACTTTTATCCTTCTTCCTCTGCCTTCAATTTTTGTCCTTATCTTCATCATCTTTATCATCTCCACTATCTTCTTCTTTATCATCTTTCACTATTTCCATTTCTGGGATTTTATCAGCATTGAACACTTAGTGATGTGGCATCTTCCTCTATAGAATCAGCGCTACATGTATACATAGAAAGTTAGCTTGCAGGAAAGAGTAGTTGAATAGCTTGCCCATGATCATATCCTTATGGTGTATCTGAAGCAAGATTTGAATCCAGATCCCCCGACTCCAAAGCCAACTCCTTCCACCGTATCTTAATACAAGTTGAATCGCATTGATTTAAAGAACAAGGACAGGAAGAGCAGGACATTGTTCCAGCTGGAGAACAGAATTCTAGTAACCTTTCCTTCCTCTCAAGACGCTTCTGTATATCTATACAGTTAAGAGGCCCATGGACCCGAGTCCTCCGCCATACATGTGCATCCTGCTTTTTACTTGTGCAAATGGAACTCCAGGTACCGCTTGGCTGCGTGCTGCTAACCATTACTAACAGAATGCCATATCCCCAACAGCCCAGCTTGTTAGAACATGATTCCATAGCTCTTCTGCCCTTCTGTTTGAGTCAGCTGGCTGAGCCCTCAAGAGAGCCAAGTTGAGCTAATGGCCGAGACTACATGGCTGTCACAACCCTGCCCTTTTCTCAGTTCCTCTCTAGGGATAAAGCCTAGTTTCAGAAGCTGCCATTTTGGCCACTTGGACACATCTGTGCCCAAACCCACCTCTCTAAGGAGACTGCTGGCTTCTTGCCCAGGCAGAGACATAAGTGCTAGTTTGTGGCTCCCCTTTGATGAATTCCAGGTGGCGACAAGAAGGCCTTGGTCCGGAGCTGACAAGATCCATTCGGGAGTACAATCTGTGGTCACCATGGTTCAAACTCTCCAAGCTCGCCCTCCTCCTCTTGGGGCTCATCCCTTTCACAACTATTAACTGGCGCTAATTACATACATGCCTCTTACCTATAAAGGCAATTCACTTTAAGCTCAAGTAGAATTAATTATGGAGGTCTCTAATTTTAATTCAATAAACATTTGTCAAGCTGCCTCTCTGTGCTAGGGCCTAAGAATACAAAAGAGGAAAATAACACTGTCCCTATCTTCAAGTAACTTCTGTTTTACTAAGGGGGGAGTGATTAACAATAACAGCATCTGGATGCACATACTTACAAAAACAAGAATCCTGAGAAGGGGAACCAGAAGAAATTCAGAGCAAGGATAATGGGAGATTGAAATAGTCCAGGGAAAGAACCCTAAGCTGGGAACCAGAATGTCTCTATTCTAGTCCTACCACTCCCTTCAATAAGCCATTTTATTCTCCCTGAGTCTTCATTTCCCCATTTTTAGAATGAGGAATTGGTGGAACGTGATTACCACAATTTCTTCCAGCTCTCAACATTCTATCAGTCAATCAGCAAGCATATTTTAAGGCACTCACTATGTATCAATCACCAGAGACATAAAAGTAAAAAAATGAAATCATCCCTGCCTTCAAGGAGCTTACATTCAATTTATAGAAATAGTATGTGCCCAAATAATTACATACCAAAAATGCAGAATAAATACCAGGTGAGAGGCAATGTGGTGTGTTGTGGGCAGAGAGCTGGGCTCCACATTAAAAAAAAAACTGGATTCATGTCCTATCCTGACACATACTGGGTTTTGACTCTAGACAAGTCACTCAACTTTTCAGTGTCTGAAGCAGTTCTTTAAGACCATGAGCCATTAAACAGGTACTGAGAAGGACTTTACTCCCAGAGTTCAGTAAGCCTAAGAAATGACAGCGCTGGTCCCAAAATATACTTAATAATTCTATAGAGGCAACACTAGTACCGAGAAGGAGTCTACTCCCAAAGAGTTCACTAAGCCTAAGAAATGACAGAGCTAGTCCCAAAAACATATTTAATAATTCCATAAGAGTAACACTAGAACCTAGGAAGGAGAAGAGGTGATCAGGAAAGGCCTTACATAGAAGGCTTGCTCTTCTCTGAATCTCCATGGGGGAGATTAATGAATAGGAATGACCATCAGTCCACCGAGCATGTATTAAATGTTGGGAGCTGTCCAAGGTGGTGGGGATATAAGAACAGAAATGCAACCATCTCCCTCCCCCAACTTCTCCCCCTCCTACCCTTAAGAAGCTTACATTCTATCAGTGAATATGTTCAAATAAATCCAAAAGGTAGCCAGTAGAATAGTGGGAAGAGAAAGAGGCAGTGAAGGAAAAATAAAGAGAGAAGGAACAAAAGGAGGAGACAGAAGAGAAGGGTCTGAATAATCCAGATTCTAGCAAATCTGTCCCTGAATTATTTTGACAGATGCTTATACTTTAGGATACCAATTTTGAAAATTTGTCCTCTTTCTGAAGATCTTGGGATGTAAAGGACCATAGATTTAAAGGTAGAAAAGACCTCAAAAGCCATCTTCCCCAGTTCTTTTACTTATACTTAGACCTAAGAGGTTCAGTGATCCCAGGTTATACAAGTTATGGGTGACAGCTGAGTCTACTGACAATGCTTTTTCCACCATCACACCATGTTGTGAAATCACTGAGCTCTCCAAGATCACTGGCCTTATTTTTAGGTATTAAGAGCATTAAACTTGTGGTTATTTGTATCTCATTCAGAGAGAACCTTGACTATATGCCAGAAGCAATCATCCCCTATTATTGAATGGGGAATCCCTGTTTGCTGAAACCCACAAGCTAAAGCAATAAAGGCAGTTATGTTTAGAAACTAAACTTGATTTTCTCTGTTGTGACCCACAAAAATCTCCTTGCTATTGGATGATGAATAAATGGAATGAGAGAGTGTGACTTACTAGGGTATCAAGTCCCCAGTAATCATACCTCTTTTCCCAGAGACCTCTTAGCAATAAGGTGTAATAAAATAGACCATGGGCAGCTCAAGAAAGTGCACCCATGTCCCACTGGGATGAGAAGGAAGTTTTAATGGCAAATTCGTTTCAGTTCCCTACAGAAGACTCGGTAACATTTATGAGGGAAAATATATTCTCCTTGTCCTTACCCCCGATTTCACTTTTCTTAAAACTGAGTGAGGAGACCCTTGGAAACATTAGTTCTTAGAATCCTTGTTTCTCTTCCTTAGAATGAAGTGATCAGTCAACAACTATGCGTCATCTTCACTCATTGTTACGGACCTTATCCCATCCCCAAACTGGTGGAGATAAAGCGTAAGCAGACTTCCCGCCTAGGTAAGTTACTACCCAGAGGCTGCCTTGCAACTTGAAAACAGAAGAGGGAGATCAGATGGAGGGGAGGGAAAGGGAAGGAAAGGAAATATGCTCACCTACTTTCTAAGTCACATCTTTAGGGAGTTTTGCACCTGGAAGAAATATCATATGGAATATCTTAGCTAACTTGGCTTATTCCATTTTTATGACTACAAGGAAAAGGTAACCTAAGACTCATTGATCTGAAAATGAAAAAGACTTGATGGTATCTACCTTAATCTACCTTAATTTTCCTATCTATAAAAGTAGGGTTTGCACATGATGGTGTCTGGTGGCCCCTTCTAGTTCTCAGTGAGTGCTAAGCCTGGAGTTAGTAAGAACTGAGTTCAAATTCAGCCTGTGGGATCTTGGACAAGGCATTCATTCTGTCTGTCTCCGTTTCCTCGTGTGTTTAATGAGGATAATAATAGCCCCTATGTTGCTGGTTTGTGCAGATCAAATAAGATAATGGTTATTAAATGCTTTGCGTATCTTAAAATGTTATATAAATTCTAGCTATTAGTTATGTTACAGCTATGGTCCTATAAGGAATGAACAGGAAACTGAATGATGACATTCTTACAAAAGAGGGAGATAGTTGGAAGAGATTTTATTTTTCAAATCTTAAAACCGGGGGGCAGCTAGGTGGCACAGTGGATAGAGCACCAGCAGCCCTGAAGTCAGGAGGCCCTAAGTTCAAATCTGACCTCAGACACTCAACACTTCTTGTCTATGTGACCTTGGGCAAGTCCCTTAACCCCAATTGCCTCAGGAGAAAAAAAATTCTTAAAACCAATTGGGTTTTGACTCTAGGTAAGGATTCAAAGGTGATATGACATTCTTCTCTCTGGCAGAAAATGAACCATTCCATGCTTCATGTGAAAGAATCCATGTCAGTGGCTTGAAAGAACCTTTGACTTAGTTCTGTTTCCCATCCTAGGTAGCAATCTGTAGCTTCAAAGACCAATCCTATAGGCACCATTACTAACAGAGCACCATCACTGTTGATATGTAAAGCAAAAATATATATTTTCCCTCTGCTCTGGACTAATTCTGCTCTCTCACTCCTTTTCCTTCTATCTAGATCCTCATTTTCTCAATAATAAAGAGATGTCTGATGTTACCTTTCTGGTGGAAGGAAGGCCATTTTATGCACACAAAGTGTTGTTGTTTACTGCATCTCCCAGGTAAGTGTTCATTTTCATCTTGGAAGTTGATCCTGTTCACTACTAAGACTAGACTGTAACTATTCACCATTTCCAGAAAGTAAAAGGAGGTGAGTGGAGGAGTTTTAGGGATTGGATCACTTAGTAAGTGAGAGAATTGAGGACCCATTTCATGGGATCAGCCTCCCAAAGGCCAGTAGAAAGAGAGCTGGCCTGTTTCCTATCTCTGAACAGAGATGTGTTGTACAATAGGAGTGGAATGAGGCATATATTGTTAGATATGGCCAGTGTACATCCTTATTTTTTAAAAAAAGGCTTTATGATATGTGGGGGAAGAAGGAAAGGGAGCATCGTCATTGGGATCACTCCTAGTCATTATGACATTATGTCAGCAATGTAGAGGGTAAAAAAACAGGAAATGGCAGTGAAAGAAATGGAAGAAAGGAAGGAAGGAAAAAAGGAAGGAAGGAAGGAAGGAAGGAAGGAAGGAAGGAAGGAAGGAAGGAAGGAAGGAAGGAAGGAAGGAAGGAAGGAAAGGAGGGAGGCAGGAAGGGAGGGAGGGAGGAAGGAAGGAAGGGAGGAAGGAAGGAAGGAAGGAAGAAAGGGAGGGAGGGAAGGAGAGAGGAAGGGAAGGAAGGAGGAAGGGAGGGAAGGTAAACTGAAGCAAATGGGGTCACATAGGTATGAAATATCTGAAGCCAGATCTGGATGCAGAAAGATGAGTTGCCCTGGCATTCTGTGCACTATAGTGCCACCCAGCTATCCCTAATTTAGCTAATCACACAGAGGTAATATACATGAAACATGGGGTAGTATTTAATTTTTTGAAAATCTTTAAGCAAAGGCTGTATACCCACTCATTCATGGGATCTTAAAACAGAATTTCATTCATTAAGAGTTGAAATAATGACCTTCCAACTCTGAGATTCTTTGAATTTGTTTTCTCATATTTTAGGCTTTAAAATACTTGAAGACAAGCATGACGTCCTTTGTTAAGACTTCTATTCCTTCAACTCATTCTCGTGTGACAAGTTCTTTAGTCATCAATGCAGAAGATTCTTTCCCAAGTCTGAATTGGAGAAACTAAATTGACTAGCTCATGACTTGTCCACTTTTCATGCCATTAGTGAGCATTGTCACATACAGAATGTCTCAGAAAATCTATTTAAGCTTAAAACTGCCCTAAGACTTTTGCATACACCCCTATTAGGGGCACAAATGAGGCATATTAGAAAGAGAATGACTCATGTGCATTTATGACGGACCAATGAATCCATCAGGGCAGGAACTCCTAGAAAGAGAACACACCCCCTTCCGTACTAATCCCCATCAATCTTTGGGGCTCAGAATGTTAGGGGCTCAGAAAGGTTTTTGACTTTTTACCCAGGTTCACACAGTTAATGGGAATCCAAAGTGAAATTTGAACACAGGTCCTCCTGATGACAAATCATGCCCTCTCTGTATTCTGGTGCATATTATCTCTATATTTCCAGATATTAGCATGAAAAGGAACCAGCACTGTTCCCTTTGTTCAGTGATGAGAAATCAGGTTTTCATTCATTTTTTTCTGCTCTCTTTTCTCTCTTGTCTAGGTTCAAGGCACTCCTGTCCACCAAACCAACAAATGACAGCACTTGCATTGAGATCAATTATGTGAAATACCCCATCTTCCAGGTAACTTAACCATTCCTGGCACTAGGTACCTCCCAGCAGATGCAGCATGGATGCAGCTGGCTCCCAGTTATCCACTTGGGAGTTGGGGGTTACACCAGCTGCACAAACTACCTATGGACTTTCATTAGTAGAAGTCTAGGGAGTGAATCTTATTTTTAACATTAGCCCAAGCAAAATGCAATGAAGGAATATAAATCTTTTTTTCTACAAGTTATTCCTGACTTCAAATGTGGATTCAGATACTAGCCATATGACCCTAGAAAAGTCATTGAATCCTGTTTGCCTCAGTTTCCCCATCTATAAAATGAGCTGGAGAAGGAAATGGCAAACCACTCCAGTTTCTTTGTTTAAAAAAACCCAAATGAGGACACAAGGAGTCGAAGATGACTGGGAGCATCATTTGAACTACAAAAGGATACATTCATTTAGTTCCACAGCATGGTACAGGGGAAAGAAATCTGACTTTGGTATCAGAATACATAGAAGGTGGAAATGAGGAGGAAGGGCATTCTGCACAAAGGAGACCACCCCAAAGGAAGCCTGGGATTGGGAAATAAAATGTTGTTCATGGAATAGCAAGAATGTGTCAATGAGGAAGATGTGAGAAGACTAGAAAAGTCAGGGTGGGGAGAGGTCCTTTAGGTGTCCATCTGCCTTTTCTCACCACATGACCAGTCTGTTTTCTCTTCCTGGTACACAATTTCTTGTGTACTACTTTCTGTTTTACAAATAAACTAAGGATCTGAGAGAGGCTGGATGATTGGCCCATTGATCCAAATGTCAGACAGAGGACTCAAATTGAGTTTTTCTTGGCTTCAGGTCTAGCACTCTATCTACACATCTCATACTTACTAAATGGGGTAACGCTGCTTTCCACCTCAGTTTTCTCATCTGTAAAATGGGGATCCTAACAGTGCCTACCTCATAGAATTGTTGGCAGTCAGAAAACATTCATTAAACACCTGCTGTGTTCCAGGCACTGTCCTAAGTTCTGGAGATTCAAAGAAAAGACAAAAACATAGTTCCTGCCCTCAAGTAGCTTACATTTAATTGACAGTGCCGTAGATGTTATCTTTCTGATGTTGTTACAGATGAGAAAACGTCATTCCGTCAATTCGTTAAAGTCTTACTATGTATTAAATACATGTACTAAGCTCTAAGGATATACTGAACCAAAAAATCAAAAACTATGGCCCCTCTCCTTACGGAACTGGCGTTCTTACTCAGGAATTGCAAACAACTGTATGAATCAAATATGTGTGCGGTGTAAATAGGAAGTAATATCAGAGGGAAGGCACTGAGGAGGGGACCAGGGGGGCCTCCAGCCAGAGGTCAGATTTGAACTAAGTCTTGAGAGAAGTCAGGGAAGCCGGGTAGCAGAGATGAGGAGGGGGAAAGACTGCTATGAGGATCAAATGAAATGACATATACCAAATGCTCTGAAGACCCTCCCGGGCTCTCTAAATGCTGGTTGCTGTTGTTATTAATATGTTAAGTCAGACTCCCATCCTCTAAAAGCCATGTGGCCCAGAGGAAAGAGTCTTCTTGTCCAGTGGAGATCCCAGAAGCCCTTGAGAAGTAGAACCTGATAGCCTCTGCATCCCTCCTATGCCTACACACACACACACACACACACACACACACACACACACACACACACACACAGCCTGCGAGTGCCTATAACTACACCATTAAGCATGAGGCTAATTGGGAAGTTCATCGTCATAAGTATTGGAAGAGCTGGCCCAGATTAATCATTGCGAGGATAATGGCTTTTGACTGGGCCTGGGGTTCCCTGCCACATTAGCCTGAAGTTATAAAAGGAAGGGACAAGTTAGTGGAGCTCTGGGGATTTTCTTGACCCACCCTCCCCCCCATAAAAGGAGTGAGCTGTGATTTGTGGCTCAAAATAGCCTGAGTGGAGCTGAAACCAACCCTGGAGGAGGGTCCCAGGTGTCCTATTTATTTCACTTTCACACTGATGGGAGAATTTTAGTAAATGAAACTGTGCTTTTTGTCCCCGGGATGTTTTAGTACCATGTGAAGTGGGGGGAAAGAGGGGGATGCAAAGCCCAGCTGAGCCGCTATCTGAGGCCTCAGGCTGAACAGGAGTTTGAATCCCAGCCCTGGTTAGGTTAGAGGCTGCCAAGAATAATGGCCTCTGGAATGAGGGACCTTCACCTCCTAACTGTTCACTTGGTTCCATCCAGTCCCCCTTTCTGGAAGCCCTGAGGATGGCAGGTCAATTAAAATCCCTTCTCCCCTTCCATCCAAAATCAACTCTGCAGGAAACACTGGCTTTGCTACAGCTCTCTGAAGAATCCTCTGTTCCAGGAGAGTGGGCATCTGGGCTAGCGGCAGAGACAGTGAGCTGGCAGTTACAGGATTAGAGGGCCAAAGAATTCAGTGTCAAGAGAGCCCTGCTCCAACTCCCTTCTTTTAAAGCTGGGGAAACGGAGGCCCAGGGAGGTAATGTGACAAAGAATCATAAAAATAAAAGTGGAAGAGACCTAGAGTTTATGTAGTTTAATTCTTTTAATTTACTGTTGAGGAAACCTTTGTTCACCAGATAAAGAAAGGGAGGCCCAAATACAAGAAAGTAATTTTCTGACGATGATCCAGGTAGCAAGTAGCTATGGCAGGTCCCTTGACTACAGCCTCATGGCCCCCTTATTAAATCCTTCATTCCTTCACTTGACACCTGCATAACCAAGGAAAGCTGCTCTCCCCACTCTAACCTCTACACTGACCAACTGTATGGCCTTGGGAGTGAAGGTCACTTTCACTGACAATCAGTTAAGTTCCCCTTCATTGATAACTGACCTCTACACTGACCACCTGTATGGCCTTGGGGGTGAAGGTCACTTTCACTGACAATCACTTAAGTTCCCCTTCATTGATAATTGACCTCTACACTGACCAACTGTATGGCCTTGGGGGTGAAGGTCACTTTCACTGACAATCAGTTAAGTTCCCCTTCATTGATAACTGACCTCTACACTGACCAACTGTATGGCCTTGGGGGTGAAGGTCACTTTCACTGACAATCAGTTAAGTTCCCCTTCATTGATAACTGACCTCTACACTGACCAACTGTATGGCCTTGGGGGTGAAGGTCACTTTCACTGACAATCAACCACTTAAGGTCCCCTTCGTTGATAATTGACCTTTACACTGACCAACTGTATGGCCTCTGGGGTGAAGGTCACTTTCACTGACAAACCAGCTTACTAAGAGTGACAACTTACTAAGAGCCTGGCAAGTACAAAGACCAATATAATTCCCTACTTACAATGAGATTCCATCCTAATGGGAGAGAGAACAAATACATACTTAAATAGATCCAGCATGAATATAAAATGAATAAAAATATCAAGTCATTAAATACAAGGCAGTGGGGGAGAGTGGGAAAGATTTCAAGCAGAATAATGATGAGGTAACATTTATACAGCACTTTCTATGTGCTAAGCACTCTGCTAGCATTTAAAAATATTATCTCATTTGATCCTTACAGCAACTTTGTGAGGCAGGTGCTGTTATTAGCCCCATTTTACATATAAGGAAACTGAGGGAGGCAGGATAAGTGATTAGCCAGAGCTACACAGCTAGTAAGTGCCTGAAGCTAGATTTAAATTTTAGGTTCCCCAATACTCTATCCACTGTCCCACCCAGTCAGAAGATGATACCTTAGATTTATCCTAAGGAGAGGGAGATTTTGAAGCAGAGGTAACAAAGAAGTGCATTTGGGATTTGGGAAACAGCTGAGGCAAAAGCTTAGAAACTGGAGATACGGTGTCATCAGTGAAGAAGAGAGAGAAGGCCAGTTTGCCTGGATTGCAGAGTGCAGCGGGAGAATGATGTCCAGTGGGGATGGAAAGACAGGCCGGGGCCAGTTTCTGAAGGGCTTTTAAAGCTAAACAGAAATTTCTATTTTATCCCAGACGCAATAGGAAGCCACTAGAGTTGATTGATTCACACTTTCAGATCGACACAGAAGGAAAATTACTTTGGCAACAGTATTAGGGATGGAATGGAGTGGGGACAGACTTGAGGCAGGGGAACTCATTAGGAGGCTGTCTGCGTGAGATAAGAGCCCCAACTCAATGGGAGCTCTGGGAGTGGAGAGAAGGATCAGATGGAGGAACGGATGAAAGATCTGGCAGCAGATTAAATCTGTGGGGCAGCAAAGAGCAAAGTGTTGAGGATAAATGCCAGGGCTATGAACCTGGGAGATTAAGAAAGATGATGGCGTCTTCTACAGGAGTAAGAAAATTTAGAAACAGGGAAAATTGGAGGAGGGGAAATAATGAGTTCGATTGGGGACATAATGAGTAACGCTGTTTACGATCATCCAATCCCAAGTGTCCAATAAACAATCAGTGGTGTGGAAATGGAAATTGTGGGAGGGGCTGCTTGATAAACCAGTGTCCTCCCCCCTGACTGTGGCAAAGCCAGAAGTTTTGCTGAGTGGACCCTGGGCCTGCTTGATCTCATAGGGAGTATGTACATCAACATTTTCTGAACCTTCGTTCATTAGGGAGAAATCAGCAGACCCAAAAGGTGCAGAATATTTTAGATTAAGTGTTTGTCCATAACACTGGGCAAGTCACATCACCTCTAGGATCCTTTGTCTTTTCATCTGAGAAATGAAGAGAATAATAATACACCTAGAATATTCCCTCAAATGGCTGCTGACAGGAGGAGGAACTCCATTAACTGTTACACTTGAGGTTTGTGAGCTAGTTCTAGAGTAACTAAGTTATTTGTGTTAGGAGGGTTACAAAGTTACTGAGACTGACTGTCCAACATTAACTGTTTCATTCTTGTTTCCTGTGCTACTGACTTAAAATGGAGGAGGGACTTGATTAATTGTTACACGAGGTTTGTGAGCTCCTTCTAGAGTAGCTAAGTTATTTGTGTTAGGAGGGCTACAAAGTTACTGAGGCTGACAAGGCCCAATATTAACTGTTTCATTCTTGTTTCCTGTGCTACTGACTTAACATCTGGGAGAGAGTGGGGAAAAGAAGGCCATACAGGGATATCTGGTTACCATTTTACAAAAGCCAATGCACTCAGGCCCGGAGGGAAGTAATCAGTGAAGGTTGAAGCTGGACACATGGCAGGAACAGCACAGCCTCAGAGAGCTGTTCATGAGCTCGTGTAGACATTTAGCACAGTATCTGTCAGGGGAGCCGGTGGGGAGATCTCCCAGGAAACAGTCAGGTTTGACTTCTTTAGGGGGTAAAGGTTCTACACACTTAATTTGACAATACCTTTATTCATCAGAAGTGAGTTGTCTTGGTAAAGTAAGCATAAAAGGGAGAGTTGGTTAGCTCGGTTTTATTCATAGAATTCTGGAACATCAGAGCTGGAGTAAGGAAGGGGTGGCTCTTAGAACAGGGAGTGTCAGTTGAGAGAGCCCTTAGTGCAAAGAATATCAAAAGTGGATGAGATCTTAAAACATAAAATATTAGAGCTGGAAGTGACCTTAGAGCGGAGGTGGGAAGGAAGTTTAGAATTTGTAACGTGAGAGCTGGGAGTAGCCTTAGAACAGGGACTATCAGAACTGGAAGGGAGCTTAGAACAGGGAATGGCAGAGTTGGGAGGGAGCTTAGAACAGTAAATGGCAGAGTTGGGAGGGGATTCTTTAGAATAGGGAATGTCAGAGCTGAGGGAGATCTAAAACAGAACATCAGAGCTGGGAAAGGGAGAACAATAAAAGTCAGAGCTGGAAGGGGCCTTAGAACAGGGGATATCAAAGTTGGGAGGGAGCTTAGAATGTCAAAGCTGAGGGATATCTAGAACAGAGAATGTCAGAGCTGGGATGGGGAATTTAGAATAGTAAAGAGCAGAGCAGGGAGGACCTTAGAACAAGGAATGTCAGAGTTGAGAAGGAGCTTAGAACAAATAATGTCAGAGCTGGGGTGGGGTGGGGGACTCAGAACAAAGAACACTGAAGGTGGGAAGGAAGTTTACAATATACAATATCAAGGCTGAGAGTGGCCTTAAAACAGACAATGTTGGAGCTGAGGGAAATCTAGAACAGAGAATATCAGAGTTGGGAAGGAACCTTAGAACAGGGAATGTCAGAGCTTAGACTCTGGGGAGGAAGCTTAGAACAAAGAAAGTCAGAGCTGGGAGGAGGGGGCTCAGAACAGAGAACATTAAAGAAGTGAAGGAAGTTTACAATATAAAATGTCAGGGCTGGGAGTGGCCTTGGAACAGAGAATGTCAGAGCTGGAAGGGAGCTTAGAGTAAGGAATGTCAGAGTTCTGGCAGAGGATGTCAGAGCTGGGAAAGAGAATTTAGAACAGTAAAGGTCAGAGCTGGGAGGGTCAGTCAGAGTAGGAAGGGACTTAGATCAGGGGATATCAGAACTAAGAACAAGACACTTAGAACAAGAATGTCATATCCAGGCTTGATTTTAGAACTGTTAGCTATGAAGAACTCTAGAACATGAAATGTCAGGCCTCAGAACACAGACAGAGAATTTTAGAAGTAAGAATGTGAATGCCTAAAAGACAGTAGGACACAGGGCACCAAAGCTGGGAAGGTCCTGAAAACATGAACTGTTGGAGCTAGACAAGACTTACATGATTTGCTAGTACAGTTCTTAATGATTTGCTCAAAGTCACCCAGCAAGTTCACTATTGTATGACCTCAGACTCAAAATGCATGATCATTACCACAGTTCATAGTGCATAGAGCTAAAGATTGAAATCTTGGATTTTCGGTTTGTTTGGAGGAGAGATCACTGGCTCTAGAGTCACAGGATCTGGTTTCAAATTCTGCCTCTTGCACTTGTCTGCTGTGTGTCTCTGGACAAGCTCCTCTCTCTCAGTCTCATTTCATCATCAGAAAACTCAGAGGCTGGAGTAAATGGCCATAATGCTATGATCTTATTATTCTATGTCACTTCACTTTGCTGAATCTCAGTTTCCTCATCTGTAAAATAAGGTGGCTGGACTAGATGGCCTCCGAGGTCCCTTCAAGCTCCAGAGCTATGATCTATGTTCATATGATCTCTAGGACTCAGTTTTCCTTTCTGTGAAATGGGGATGAAAATATTCCTCCCCATTCCCACCCAAACTAAAGTTACATGGGACTAGAGGACAGAAATGGCGGCTCTTTCTGGCAGTGCATCCATTTCCCATGACAGTGTAGGGACTGGTCTATCAATGAGATGGAGAAGATTATTATGAATGTCTCCCCAGGACTTCATAAAAATAATTAGAAATATGTACCATCAGGCTGTCTCATTACAATTGATTTCTAAATCAGCCCAGAAAGATGAGGCAAAATGCTGAGTCTATTCGTGTCCACCCACCATCTTAAATGTTCCTTTGGTTGATCCAAATTGACATGAAGTAGAAAGAGATTGTTCAACTTCAGATCTGGAGGAGACTTTGGAGAATACATAATCTATCGTTCCTATTTTACAGAAAAGGAAAGTGAAGGGGACAAGGTCAAGAGGAAGAACTGGGACTAGGACCCAGGCACGTTTCACTCCTAGTTCAGTTCTATTTCTTTCACATCCTGATTGGGTCCAAAAAAAGAAAAGGAAGGAGAAACGTGTCTGCAACACTAATACATCCTCTCTCCCTCTTCAGTTGTTGCACTCTCAGTGAATTGCATGTGAATGATTAACACTTGACTTTGGGTTCCCCTTTGTTCCATCAGTAAAGATCAAATAGAATCACAGAGCTGGAAGAGAACTTGGATGCCTGGACTGATCTTACCCATTTTATAGAGGAGAAGAGAGAGGTTTAGGCAGAGGAAGCAAAGACTTTGTTCTAAGCTACACAAGGAATTAGTTTGTCAAAAGGGAACAGGATCTAAAACTGGAACACTTAATCCAGCCCCTCACTTTTACAAATTGGAAAACTGAGACTCGGAGTGGTAGAATGACCTGAGCAAGGTCACCCAGGTGGCCAGTCGTTGGCAATTCATGGGCTCAAAGATACCTTAGATGTCTAATCCATAGTTCCTAGAACCTATGTCTGGATGGAACTACAGGAATTTGTGTGTGTGTGTGTGTGTGTGTGTGTGTGTGTGTGTGTGTGTGTGTCCTGAGTCCCCTCTGGAATCTATGAAATTTATGGAGCCCTCCTCAAACTAATGTTCTAAGCTTATGCAGAACCAAGAAAACATTGTACACTAACAACAAGATCATGAGATATCAACTGTGATAGACGTGGCTTTTTCTAACAATTAGATAATTCAAAGCAATTTCAATTGGATGGAAAGTGCCATCTGCATCCAGAGAAAGGACTATGGGGACATAACGTGGATCAAAACATAGTATTTTCACTTTCCTTGTTGCTGTTTGTTTGTTTGTTTTTCTTTTTGGGGTTTTTTTTTTCCCTTTTGATCTGACTTTTGGAGGGCAGCATGATAAATATGGAAATGCGTTTTGAAAAATTGCACATTTCCTTGTAGCAGATTGCTTGCTGTCTTAGGGAGAAGGGAGCGGGTAGAAGAGAGAGAAAAATTTAGAACATGCAAAGGTGAATGTTGAGAGTTATCTTTGCGTGTATTTGGAAACATAAAATACTATTAAAAATAATGTCCTTAAATGTGCAATAAAATGAAATAATATAAGATTTCAAAGGAAATCATCTAGATTGAAATGTTATCAAAATATTTTTTTAAAGTTTAAAGATTCAAGACAATAACCTCTACTCTAGTCCAAACCTCTCATTTTCCTGATAAGAAAAGTGGCCAAAGAAAATGAACAGAACTCGATCATAGTCACATAGGATCACTGGGCCATTTGTTTTCAGATCTCCTGATTGGAATAGGGAAGAGAAAGAGGAAGGAATAAGCATTTATGATTACCCCAACCACAGTGCTAAAAACTTTTTACCAATATTATTTCATTTGATGCTTACAACTGTGCAAGATTGGTGCTACAGAAAATATATATACATATACATATTTTACAGAAAAGTAAAGCTAGCAGATATTAAGTGACTTCCCCCATCTTCGTACAGCTAGTAAGAGAGAGAGTCCAAATTTGAAACAGGTTTTGCTGACTCCAGGCCCAAGACTCTATCCTATTATACCACACTGGCTTCCATCCCAAGCCCAGGATTTCCTGAGAATGCATTGTGGTTCATTTGAGAAAATATTGACTCTGGGGTCAGAGAAACTGGATTCAGATCTCACCTCTGATGATGTTGGACTAGGTACTTAATCTTCATGGTCTTCAGTTTCCTTAGTCAGAAAATGGGAGAGTTATACTGCAAAACTTTTAAGTCCTTTCTAGGTGCCCCATCTTTGATCATATTAACTTTTACTAAGCAATGGGTGGTTCCTCCTTAGGCCATCATGTTGTGGTTTGGATTAACCTCCTTTTTTTTATTCTCTTCTAGCTGGTCATGCAATATCTTTACTATGGCGGTCCAGAGTCACTTCTTATTAAGAACAATGAGATAATGGAGGTTTGTGAAGTTTCATCTGGGATTTCTAGAAGCCCGAGTTGCCATTGGGCCAATATTTTGCTCCTGGGAAGGAGACATACAATATGTGTATATTGAGATGTGCAGGAAGAAGTCTTCTCCAAATGTGTTTGGTTTGGGATTTCATATGGGAACATAGATGTTCTCTTAAGAGAGGTCCCTGATACACACATGGATGTATGAATATGTGTATCAGTGTATGTATGTATACTGTGTTTATATTATTTAATTACCTAAAATATATGTAACACTTCTGTACATTATGGATATATAGACATATACGTACACATATACACACATATATGTTACATATATGTAGGGAGGGAGTGTGTGTGAAACTCATGGCTGTGAGCATCAAAACCCCCAAGTGTAGCCTGAACCAGATTAAAATATAATTGGGAAATGTTTAACAAAATAAATAAAAACATAGCACGACGTAGATAATGTTCATTTGTGTTAACCCACAAGGACCCACTTCTAGTGGAAATTTGACCTCACTGGTGTACAGAAATAGCCAAAATATAAGTCAGAGTGTGAAAAGCCCAACTCAGTAAGAGGATTTCCAGAGAGGAGACATAATTGCATCCTGTTGGGTCACAGAGGAGAGGGTCTTTGAACTGGGTGGAATGGCAGGATTTAGGGATTTGTTTGGACTTAGGTTGGTAGAAAGGGAGGGATCCTTGAAGGTTTCTGAGTACGGGACCGAGAAGATCAAAGCATTGTCTTGGTGATGTTTTCAGATGAATTAGAAGGGAAGGGAAGAAAGGAGGTGAGTAGATCTATTGGGAGGCTATGGAAATAGTTCAAGTGGAAGCTGTTAAAACCCGGACTAAGATGGTAGCTGTAAGAACAGAAGGGAGGGCATGGGTGCTTCGAGGAAAGACTCAACAGATGAGGCTGATTAAATGTGAGCAGCAAGGACCAAGGAAGAATAGGAGATGACACTGAGGTTTCTTTTACATCCAGTGAAAGTCAGTCCCATTCAAGGCAGCCTGACTGACAGCCTCCCTTTTGTAAAATTTTTTTTTAATTTTAGCTCCTGTCTGCTGCCAAGTTTTTCCAGCTTGAAGCTTTGCAGCGGCATTGTGAGATCATCTGTGCAAAAGGGATCAACACGGAGAACTGTGTAGATATATACAACCATGCCAAGGTAATGCCCGCAGCCCCTTTCCTGGGTGCAAAGAGCATAGACAAAGAAGGTTTGTTTGTACAAACGCCCTGGGACCTGGGACCTATTGTTGGTGAATCAATGAGAGGAAGAGTGATTTGGGTTGAAGATGTGGTCCTTAAAAAAGAAATCTAGTCCATAAGCCCAAGATATCTTAAAATAAGGAAGGAGGGAGAAAAGGAAGGGAGGGAATGAAGGGAAGGAAGGAAGGAAGGAAGGAAGGAAGGAAGGAAGGAAGGAAGGAAGGAAGGAAGGAAGGAAGGAAGGAAGGAAGGAAGGAAAGAGAGAACGAAAGAGAGAAAGAGAGAAGCAAAGAGAGACAGGGAGAGAAAGAAAGAAAGAAAGAAAGAAAGAAAGAAAGAAAGAAAGAAAGAAAGAAAGAAAGAAAGAAAGAAAGAAAGAAAGAAAGAAAGAAAGAAAGAAGAAAGAAGGAAGGAAGGAAGGAAGGAAGGAAGGAAGGAAGGAAGGAAGGAAGGAAGGAAGGAAGGAAGGAAGGAAGGAAGGAAGGAAGGAAGGAAAGAAAGAAAGAAAGAAAGAAAGCCAAGTTTATTCATTGTCAATGGAAAAATCCTCCCACTTTACGTAGTTCTTACAGCAGCAGGATATTTTGGACAAAATGTGTATTAAACTACAATCCAATGAGATCAATAGTACAGTTATTATCATCCCCATTTTACAGAGGAGGAAACTGAGGCTGAGAGGTGTAGTATCTCACTACTAATGAGATGTGCCAAAGTCAGCACTTTTCCATGTGATGGTCATCCTGTGTCCCCCCAGTACCATTAATCCTCCCTCACCACCCCATAATCCAGCTTCACAGGGATTCCATTTCTGCAGATGGCTCTCCAAGTGGAGAACTGTTTAATAACGACTATGGGCTGAGGAAGGGAACCAGCCCTTGGCCCTGAACCTTGGGAAATATGAGAAGACAAATACAAATGTCAAAAGGGGCCCCGGCAATATTAAATGCGAGCCCTTGTGACTGCTTTCCATATAGGAGGAGGCCAAAGATGAGCTTGTTTTAGCCATCCTGGTTTTCCAGGCAAGTCGTCCAGAATTAGAGAAGCTGCATCTTTCAGCACGTTTTCTTTATTTACAAAAGAGGAGGGGTGTGTTGGTAAATGTTTAACAACCAGCTTTCCAGGAAGAGGGTGAGGAAAATATCTGCGTGACCCATTTTTAGGGTTAACTTGCACCATTAACATTTTCTCCATCACTTGCTTAAGTCTAGACAATGAATAAAATAATCCTTCGAGTCCCGATTTCTTGTGTTTGTGGATTTCCAAGATGGAAATAAATGCTCACACTGAACATTTGACAATTGGCTCTCTGGTGTGCGCTGGCTCTTAGCACGCTCCTGCAAAAAAAGCAAGCAAAGATGTTTCTCCCAAATGGAGTGAGCCAGAGGTCGGAAACAGCAGGAGAACCGGGAGTAGAAGGAGACCAGGATCCCATTAATAATAATGATGAGAGCTAACATTTGTATAGGGTCCTTTACAGGCGGCTAGGGGGCGCCATAGTGGTTGAGCACTGGCCTTGGAATAAGAAACATTCATCTTCCCAAGTTCAAATCCAGCCTCAGACACTTACTGTCACTCTGGGCAAGTCACTTAACTCTGTCTGCCTCAGAGTTTTTCTTATCTGTAAAAGGAGTTGGAGAAGGAAATGGCCAACGGCTCCAGTATCTTTGCTGAAAACAAAAATACACAAAATGAGATCAGGAAGAGTTGGACATGATTAAAACAACAAAACAATAACAAAATATAGGAAATTTACTAATTACATAATAAAACTAAAACTGTAGCATTTATGGTTAATAAAGCACTTGAAAAATGTTATCTCATTTAATTTTCACAACTTCCTTGGGAGGTAGGTGCTGTTATTAACCCCATTTTACAATAAAGTAAACTGAGAAAGACGAATGGAAATTGAGTTGCCCAGATCACACAAATGGTAAATGTCTGGAGTTGGACTTAGACAACTTGTCAGGTGTTCTGGACTCCAGACATGATGCCCTGGGTTCGAATTCTTGTTCGGTAGCTTTACAAGAAGTTGGGTTGGAGAAAGGGCTGGACTGGATAGCCTCTAGAGTTGCTTCTCTCTTAATACTCTATATATTTTTAAGGATCTAGCAGATAGTGGATTTAGTATGGATCCAGTAATGGAAGCAGCTCTAGGCTGTGAGTCATAGGAGCTGAATTCTAATTCTGCTTCCACCACTAGCTGAGTAGTCTTCAGAAGGTCATTCTTCCTTTTTCTGGCTGCCTTCTCTCACCTGCACAGTGAAGGGCTTGTGTTAGCCGGGCTCTCGGACCCTTCTCACTCCACAGTTTATGAGTCTATTCGGGCCCAATCTCCTCTTGGGCGGGCTGAATTAATAGTCGTACTAATTCATTCAAGCCATTAGAATACCACTGAGCACCTTTCTGGTTTTATGTCCTAAATGACACATCCTTTTTGCTCACAGATGGTTAGCTCAGTGGGTTACAGTTCTGTGCTAAGGAGGCCAAGGTCATGGGCACACTTCCCATCTAGGCCAGGAAGCAATACGCTTTAAAAAAATAATAAATTTGTCATTAATGATTTCTTCTTTCTTGGATCATGGTTCTATCTCAGTGTCTCCTCCCCACCTTTACCCTCCGTGCCTTCACCCCATCTGCCCGGAGGAGGAAGATGCCCAATCCTAACAGCAAAGTACAGCTTTACAGAGTAACTGAGCTCGCTGGCCAGGCTGGCAAGTACCCGCCTCATTTCCGCCACATCTTGGCAGAAGAGAGCCAGAAGCCCCTTATACCAGGGCTGGAAAGGACCTTGGAAACCATCATCTTATATTAATTACAGATGGGGAAACTGAGGCAGGAAGATACTCAAATCCTCGAGATAGAGCTGGAAGGAGCCTCCAAATCCATCTGATTCAATCTCCTTGTTTTACAGATGAGGAAACTGAGGTCAGGAAAGGGAACTGTTTACCCAAGTCCTTCAATGGAGCCACTTTTTTTTTTAAATAACTTTTTATTGATAGAACGCATGCCAGGGTAATTTTTTACAGCATTATCCCTTGCATTCACTTCTGTTCCGATTTTTCCCCTCCCTCCCTCCACTCCCTCCCCCAGATGGCAAGAGTCCTTTACATGTTGAATAGGTTACAGTATATCCTAGATACAATATATGTGTGCAGAACCGAACAGTTTTCTTGTTGCACAGGGAGAATTGAATTCAGAAGGTAGAAATAACCTGGGAAGAAAAACAAAAATGCAAGCAGTTTATAGTCATTTCCCAGCGTTCTTTCTCTGGGTGTAGCTGCTTCTGTCCATCTTTGATCAATTAAAGCTCTCTTTATCGAAGAGATGCACTTCCATCAGAATACATCCTCAAACAGTATTGTTATTGAGGTATATAATGATCTAATGGAGCCACTTTTAAACCCAGACTCTAATTATAAATCTAATACTTTACTCAGTACCACATTGCCTCAAGTCATTATCCTAAAGTTTTCTTCTCTCCCTGGAGATCACTAATCACTAATCCATTTAATCAACTATTATTAAGTGCCTACTGTGTGCCAGGCACAGAGTTTGATGCTCTATAAAAGCAAATGTGAGAGCAAACTTGACCTCAGGAAGCTTCTGTTTTACTCGCCAATTTTATCCCCTGCCCATTGACCCTTAGGCTCTATCCCCGCCATTTCTGCCTGATCCCAACTACACAGGTCATGGCCATCTTGCATTCTAAATAATGTGAGTGGCTCTGGGCATTTGCTATTTTTTAATCCAAGGATAGGCCATACCTGAGGACATGCAGCAGGGCACACTACAGTGGGTCAGCAGAGAGCTGGCACAGTGAGAATCAAGCTCAGCAGTCAGAGGAGCTAGATTCAAATCCTACCTTTTGACTTATTATCTTCATGATCTTGAGCAAGTCATGTTGTTTCTCTAGGTCTCAGTTTCCCCATCTGTAAACTGAAATGTTTGGAAGGACCCCAAGGTCTCTCAAAGAACCAGACTTGTTGCTTCTATAAATCCCTCCCCCTTCCAAGGTCTCAGTTTCCCCATCTGTACAGTGAGGGTTTGGAAGAGACAGCCCCCAAGGTCTTTCCAGCCCCAGCTTACACAGGTATCATGCTCATGTCCTTCTTTTCCTCCTTCCCCAGTTCCTTGGAGTCACGGAGCTCTCGACCTACTGCGAAGGCTACTTCCTCAAGAACATGATGGTCCTCATTGAGAACGAGGCCTTCAAGCAGCTTTTGTACGATAAAAACGGGGAAGCATCAGGTCAGGATGTACTCCAGGACTTGCAGAGGACGTTGGCAATCAGGATACAATCCATTCACTTATCCTCTTCCAAAGGCTCTATCGTCTAAACCCCCGAGACGAGAGGGCACTCCCGAAGGACCTTCCATGTTCTCTGGCTGCGTCAGCTTCCGATGAATACACACGATTCCCACCGGCATGTTCTTGTCTGGACCCAGGGGCTTCCTCGGCTGCCCCGCCTCCTCCTGGCTCAGTGACTGTGTACAGCTCTCGTGCATTCCTGACACCGGGGAGATCCTGCTAATGGCTGGCTAGTGACTGGGTCCTGATTTGGAAATCCAGTGAGGGGACCATGGAGCTGTGACCCCACTTTGGACATCCTTTGAAGCACGCTCATTCGTGCTGGGCACCGCTGATGGAAACACACCCACGTAGAGATGGTTGGGCTTCCTGAAGCCTGATGAAGAATGGTCCAGTACCCATCCCTAAGAGCATCCTCGGATGCACTTCCAGAGACTGGTGGTTGCAGGTTTAGTGAGTGTCCATCACACCCGAGAGACAGTTAGAAAGATGGAAATCGTGAGGAACAGTCTAGGCAAATTTATAAGGGTGGGGACTTTTTAAAAAATATACATTCATTAAAAGAAATGGAGTAGCCTTGTAGTTTAAAAATATATTTCTAAAAAGCTTAAAAGTTCCTTTTCAACAGAATTGTGTATAAGGATCCAAGTTTGGGATTTTTCCTTGTTTTTTTAAAGGTCAAAGGTACTCCCTGTGTCAGTGCAATAGACAAGATTTCCACTGGTGTTGTTTATCAGCCGATTTAATCTTGCCTCGCCAACCACAGTGATACACAAGAGGTACACTGCCAACAACCACCTCCAGTTCTGCCATTGAAGAAACAATCCTGCATGCTATCGTTATTTGGGGTTCGAACAAAGGAGCATCTCTCCTCCTGCCCGGCCGAAGCCTTTGCATGGGGCTGGACCTGGCCCACACGATATCCACGCTACATAGTTGCCAAGGATTCCACGGGACAACCTCGTCTCTCGCTCCGGGCCGTCGGCTTGTCCAGCCGATGCTGCCCGTTCCTTTTCTGGTGGAGCGCCGTAGTGCAATCGATGGTTTCCATGGGATCAAATTGGTAGAAATTGAATTTTGAGGGAAGCCAGGGTGGGTCGGGGGTGGGAAGGGGCTTGGGGAGGGAGACATGAGAGCATTTAGCATTTATCCCGGGGCTCTCTTCAATTCTAGTAAGATATCAGTACTTTGCTACCGACCAGAGAGCGTGACTATGTTAGACTATTTGTTATGACTAAATATGTAATATAGAATGATTTCCCATTGCACCCCACGAGTGGACGGTCTAGGACTCTCGGTCGTGGACATTTATTTACTGCTTGGTCTCAGTTCCCTTTGCAAGTCAGTAGCTAGCAAGAGAGATGGGTGAGGGACCACAATAACTTCTTAGAACTTTTCACACATCCTTGTTTTAAAATATACATGAGTGCAGCAAAGACTCTTCACCATTTGGGGCGACATCTTGATATCAGCTTCCTTCTCTCCCAGCATGCTCTTCAGAAATTACCGCCGT
Organism: Antechinus flavipes; assembly: GCF_016432865.1. Lineage (NCBI taxonomy): Eukaryota > Metazoa > Chordata > Mammalia > Dasyuromorphia > Dasyuridae > Antechinus > Antechinus flavipes. The sequence goes on from NC_067402.1 coordinate 280,741,252, forward strand.
CCCCCAGAATCTGTTTCAGGAATCCTTCCCCCACGCCTCTGCCGCGAGGTAATTCTTGGGTCCATCGCTCAGAATGTTTGATGTCAGTGGCCGCTTCATATTTCCACTTCCCGGCACCCCCAGGGCTCCTGCTCCCACTCCCAGGGATTATCAGCCTATCAGCTAGGAATCGATCGGTAGACATCGGTGTGGATCACTCGGAAAGCCTCTCAGGTTCCCTCTGGACACAAAGGGGAGAACTCAAACGGTTTCCTGCCCACCCCAAGGGAAGATCCACAGCACGTGATCCGGCAGGAAGCCTCCCGCCGCGTCAGTCTGTGTCCTCGCAGATGTCCGAGACGTAGCCCTCCTGGCCACTTCCTGTCCTTGAATGTTCAACGCTAGAGCAGAGCAGCTCCGCCTTGGCTTGTGTGATGGCAACCCTCCCTCCCCCCGCCCCCAATGGTGTTCATGTTCGAGCTTGGTGTGCTTTCTCTGTCATTAAAGCAAATATGATTTTTTTCCATGCTGTGATCTTTTTTGTATGATGGGCAACTACTCCAAGGTAGACCTTGTCTTGTTACAGACTTGACAATCCTCCCTTACCAAAAAAACAAAAACAAAAACAAAAACAAAAACAAAAACAAAAACAAAAACAAAACAAAAATCCTGTTGTCCCTTAAAACCCTGTGGGAAGTGAACACTGATACCAATTGAACTCTCACAACACCTAATAGAGAGCCTTCCTCCATTATTCAGGTGCCAGGGCTTTCAGACACAGTCCCATCCACTTTCATCTCATTTGCACAGGTATAATTTATTTTTAAATTATTAAGCATTATTTTTAATTTTTAATTATTTATTATTATTAATCATTGATTTTTATTTTTTAAAAAATTTAAATTTTAAATTTAAAAAAATTTTGTTATATATAATTATTAATAGTAATTAATTATTAAGCATTTATTACGTGCCAGTTACTCTGTCCTGAGCCTTGAGGATTCAAAGAAAGGCCAAAAAATGGTCCATGGCATCCAGGAGCCCACCACAAACAAATGGCTATGTATAGGCAAGAGCTATTCAGGATAAAGGAGAGGGAAACTGAGAGGGCCTGGGTGGGTGGAACAGTCAAGGCCTCCTGCAGAAGGTGGGATTGGAACGGATTCTTGAAGGAAGTGAGGAGGAAGGGAAGTCGAGGAAAAGGCAAGGAACCGTGAGAAATCCAGTGTCCCTGGAACATGGGCTATGTGGAGAAGAGTAGGAAGTATAAGGAGACTGGAGAGGTGGAAAAAGCTGGGATCCAAAGTGATTAAGAGTCAATTAGAGGAAGTTAGATGGCACAGTAGATAGAGCACTGGCCCTGAATTCAAATCCAGACTCAGATGCTTAACAATTACTAGCTGTGTGATCCTAGGCAAGTCACTTAGCCCCAGTCACCTCACCAAAAAAAAAGAAAAAAGAAAAAGAAAAAAAAATTTTTAAGAGTCCATTGGAGGGTTTTTTATATGATGGACCATCCTGAAAACTTCACTAAGACTTTTGGGATCCTGATCCAGGAGGAAATGGAGAAACACTGGCATTTAATGATTTGGGGGGTGATGTGATCGTGGCTATGCTTTAGGAAGATCACTGATAGCTGCACCGAGGGTGACCATAATGGGGAGAGACGAGGCAGGAAAAACAATTGACATCTGTTGCCCTAATCCAGATACAAGATGGCGGAGGGATGGATCCATGCATGTGGAGAGCCTGGTGCAAGGTAGATGCTGAAGATATAGTAAAATTAAACAGGCTCTGCCCTTGAGTATACAGAAAGAAAGCACAGAAAGGAAGAAGTAGCCGAGGAAGGGAGCTTTAAGTTGGAGAGTAGGGGAATTATTGATCCATCTTTTCTGTAACAGATGGCCACATTGATTTGATTACACGGTCAACCAATCAGCAAATTTTAATCAAGAGCTTACTGTTCTGTGCCATGTGATATGAACTCTGCTAAATGCTAGTAGGGATATCCCTCCCCCCCCAAAAAAAAAAAAAACTACAAAAAAGTCAAAATTTTCCTTGCCTTCAAGGAGCTACAAAAGAAATGAGCATCAACAGAAAGGCAAGCATGGGGAGGTGGTAGATGCGGGGCCTTTGGGAACATCCCAACTGCTCCCAGACAAAGAACTCTAGGGAAATGTGGGTGAGCTGAACCGGGACAGTTTAGATTGGGCCCCAGGAAAAAACAAGGGAGGTGATTTATTTCTCTAAAAATCTCTTGGGAAAAGGAGCTGCTTTGTTTATTTTTCAAAGATAAATTGTCAATCCCTTCCACATGAAAGGAGAGCAATGGCTGGAGTAGAGAGGTGGTATTTAAACTTTTTGATTACCAGTTTCTCCAAGCTTAAGTCACCGAGTTCTATAATCTGTATGACAGGGCCCCCTAGTGTCATGGGCTAACCCTGATCCCTGTTATGTTCCAATTCATTTGTAATTAATTCCAATTCAACTCAACAAACATCCATTGGATGCTTACTGTGTGCAGGAGAGAGACCAGCCTTGACATTGGGACCGAGTGGTAGAGTGGGCAGAGCTGCCTTTCGAGGGGAAGATGAATTTGAATTTTGGCTCTTCTGCTTGGTACTTGGATGCCCATGAGCAAGGCTGATCTCTTTTCTGGGTCTCAGTTTGCTCATCTGCCAATGAAGGCCTGCGAGGTCCCTTCCAATGCTTCCAAGGCCCAAGAAGACCTCAGCTTCATTTCACACAATGATGACACTGAAGATGGCTCCTCATTCCAGCTCTAAATCTTTGCTTCTACAAACATGTCTAATTCTGATCCTTCTACCTAACAAACTTTAAATAAGCTACTTCATTTCACTGGGCCTCAGTTGCCTTATTTGTCAAAGAAGGAGGACCAGACTAAATGTCCACTGAGGGCCCTTTCAGTTCTATGGTCCCAGGACCCAAGAGTACTTAGGTTCAATTTCATTCATTCTAGTTTGATAACCTTGAATTTGACCCCTCAGGGCAATTCCTGAAACTTTAGTTTAAACTCTAACCCTGCTACCTAACAAAATTTGAAAGTCACTTCGTCTCACTGGGCCTCAGTTGCCTTATTTGTCAAATAATGGGAATAAGATTAAAGGACCTTAATCGAGTCATGGGACCTCTGGGATTGGGGGAAAGGCCTCTATTCTCTGAATCTGAAGGTTGCAGACAACGGAGAGAGTTTCCAAACTGGAAGTTTCTTACACGGATGACATTACAGATCCAGACCTACCGTGGCCACCACCAAAAAGAAAATGGCAAGACATGCAAGGCCGTGACTATGAGCTGGCAATATAAACGAATAAAACAATCCCCATCCTCAAGGAGCTTACACTTTACTGAGGGATGTAGGGGGTGGATGGTATGGATGGCCATGAACCTCCCTGATAACTATCCATAATTAAAAAGCACAACGTTCCAAGTGGGGCTTCTGTAACCTCTGCCCTTCCTGCTCTATCCCCATTGACACAGATGTAGAGCATTAAGGCTTAGAAGGCTGGGAACAGTGAAAGGAACAAATCCTGCCTCTTGTCCTCCCTATCTGTGTAACCTTAAACAAGTCACTTCCTTCCTGCGCCCCAATTCCCCAAATGGAGACTAGATATGTCCCAAGTTCCCTTCTAGCTCTGGGTCTGTGACCCTAGGTCCCCCCAATATTCAGAGTCTGACATCTGGTCCATTCTGGAGGACCAACCAAGTTGCCACTTAAGGGTCTCAAGAGAGAAGGGTTTTTTTGTGTTGTTCCATGCTATTGTTCCAAGGAACTGTGTTTGATAGGAAAGGATAGGAACAGAGAGAGGAAGAGGGATTTCTTCAGTTCTGGAACTGGACCAGGTCAGATGAGGAAACCCAGGCTGAGTGACCCAGACAATCAGCGCCCGAGCCATGCCGAGGAACCAGACTTTCTGGCATCTGGCCCAAGACTCTCCACACTACTAATTCACAGCCAGGATCTCCTTTCTAGGTCCTCCGTTCCAACCCCTTCTTTTTACAAATAAGGAAACTGAGTCAGAAACTTGCCACAAAGATGGTAAGCGTGTGAGACAGGATTTGAATCCAGTTCCTTTCCAAACCCCAGACTGTTTCCCTTCCACAGGGCTGCCTCCTACCTTCTCCCACACAGAAGGGTCTTTGCTGAGCCAATGACATCATCAGAGTGATGTTTTAACCTGCTGATGTCTCAACTTGCCAGTCAATTGGTTTTAATTGAGCAGGGCTGTGCAAAGTCATCAACCTCGCTCTCTCCTCCGGGTCACTGCAGTTGGGTCTTAAGATCAAGAGATCCATTGTGTTGGCTCAGACAGGTCTGGGGAAAGGTGACATTAAGACAGATGATATGGAAATCGATGTGGCTTTGGCCAAGTCACATACCCCAAGACCTTCCTTTTACTATCTCCCACGCATCTCTGTATTAACCAATATTAGCTGATTGCCACCCCTCAAAAAACACTTCCTCTTCTAAGAGCATATAAACTCTGACCCCTGACATTAGGGGTCTTGGGTCTAAGAGAGAAGTCCAAAAAAAAAAAACTTTTAATTTTTATTTTTATAATAACCATTCTTTTATTAATAATCTGCTGGCCTAATTAATAAAATGGATAAATGGTCCAGAAAGAAAGACCAAGAGACAGGGTATCTGAAACACAAAGCCACTGAGAAGTATTTGCCAAACATCCCCATCAGACACAAAGTGGAAAGTTCCACCATCACTCCATTTGCTCCTTGGAACAAGAGAGCTCAAGAACATGCAGTTCCCCACTCCAACCCCACCCCCCATGAACCCAAATTCAAAAAATCTTTTCTGGGAAACAGGATGGAGAATCACTGACAGCTTTCCACGCCCTCACCCCATTCCATCCCCCAGTGCCTTGGAAGCCAATCTCCCCAAGCAGAAGCGGGTGCGAAGGCCTGGCTTGTCAACCCTTAAAAATAATAATAATAACAGAGTCAATTTTCAACTTCCTGCAGATAAAAAGAAGTGCATACACACCCACCCTGCAATCATACAGAACGGAATCTCTCATTACTGAACAGGCAATCATATTATTAGTACCCCCAGGAAGGACAAGTCTCTAAGTTTAGCTCTGAATTTGAAAAGTCAATCAGCCAGCATGAATAGAGAATTAACAGAGGTGCCTGAGGCTGGCTCACAGTGCCTGGGCTGTTTATTTGGAAACAAGTTTACCTTTCATTGGTTCCTGGAGTTTATGGCAGATTTCCCAAGGAAGAGATGGAAAGCTGAGGCAAAGGAAAGCAGATAGCCCTGAGAGTCTGAGGATCCTGATTTGAATCTCAGTTCTACTGCTTTCTACCCTGGGTGATGTAGGACAAATCATTGAACCTCTCTGGGCCTCAGTTTACTCATCTGTCAAACAGACTCAAAAGCCTCTATTATCCATTCGATTCTATAATCCTATCTATGTGATCTTGGGCAGATGATTTCTTATTTCTGGGAAGGAAGGAAGGAAGGAAGGAAGGAAGGAAGGAAGGAAGGAAGGAAGGAAAGAAGGAGGGAAGAAGGAAAGGAGAGAAGGAAAGAAGGAAGGAAGGAAGGAAGGAAGGAAGAAGGAAGGAAGGAAGAAGAGAAGGAAGGAAAGAAGAAAAGAAGGAAGGAAAGAAGGAGGGAAGAAGGAAAGGATAGAAGGAAAGAAGGAAGGAAGGAAGGAAGGAAGGAAGGAAGGAAGGAAGGAAGGAAGGAAGGAAGGAAGGAAGGAAGGAAGGAAGGAAGGAAGGAAGGAAAGAAGGAAGGAAGGAAGGAAGGAAGAAAAGAAGAAAGGAAGGAAGGAAGAAGGAAAGGAGAGAAGGAAGGAAGGAGGGAGGGAGGGAAGGAGGGAAAAGGGGAAGGAAGGGAGGAAGGAAGGAAAGGAGAAAGGAAGGAAGGAAGGAAGGAAGGAAGGAAGGAAGGAAGGAAGGAAGGAAGGAAGGAAGGAAGGAGAAGGAAGAAAGGAAAAGGGGAAGGGAAGGAGGGAAGGAAAGAAGGAAGGAAGGAAAGAAAGAAAGAAAGAAAGAGAGAGAGAGAGAAAAAGAGAGAGGAAGGAAGAGGAAAAAAAAGATCAAAAGAAAAAAGAGGAAGATAGGAAGGAGGGAAGGAAGAAAAAAAGAAACAAAGAAAATGTTATTTTTTTTCATAGACCTCTTGAAATTATCCATGGACTCCAGGATGAAAAGTCTTGTTTTAATCAGTATTTACCTACTATGTGCCAAGCCCCTCCTTGCCTCCTGGGATCCCAGAGCACCCATGGTAAGTCCTGACTCAGAGGCACTCCGTGTCCTGGCAAGAATTCCCATCGGTGAACCCATGTCCCTAACTGCGGGAGGGCCTTGACCTGGGTGTCTGGACAGCTCTCCAAGGCTACTAATTACAGAGTAACCTCAATCACCTGTTAGCAGAGGGGAGTTACAGTCCCACCCAGAAGGGCTTCATAGACCTCAGGTCCTCTTGTGTAAATGAAAGGGTCAGATTAGATCATCTCTTAGGGCCTGGCCTCTGGTGTGTATTACCTATGTGTCCCTGACCAGGTCACTCACCCCTCCGGACCTCAGATTCCTCATCTGTTAAATCTGAGGACCCTTCCAGGGCCAAATCTGTGGTTCCCTCGACCCTCGTCCTATTCAGCCCCACCCTGCTTCTACTCCTCATCTCGATTGGCTTCCCAATGCAAGCATTCTCTGGCCCTAGAAGGCGACCAGCTGGCTCCTCTGTGACTCCGCCATCTTTAACCCCCAGGGCCCAGCTCGAGGCTGAGTCCATGCTGCTGGTGAGCTGCGCTCCCTCTCCCTCCCTGGGTACCAGGATGTGGGATAGCTGGCCCGGGTGAGCTCTAAAGACCTCACCCACTTCTGAATCTTATGATGCAATTGTTCCTCCTGGCCCTAAATCCTCTATTTCATTCTCTCTGCAGCAGAGTTTAAGATGGATGGGTCCACCTTGGACCCCGTCCAAGAGGGTTTGTTGCCAAAGGATTGAAAACAGCTCATTAAGAGATGGTCTTACCTGGAAGACAGGCCCCAGCATGACTTCAGAGGAAAGTCTTTGAGCAAAGCTTCAGGGTATGGACAGACATTGATGTTTTATTACAGGCAAGAAATTTAGACCAAATCACAGCACTTCCTGCTACTGCTGATAGAATATGATAAGGACTCATTAAATCTACCCAGACTTCCCTCCTGGGGCAGCTTAAGATTAGAGATAAGTCCAGTGAAAAGTCGAAAAGATTTTTCTTTCAATTTTGTTGTTGTTCAGTCAGATCCAACTCTTTGTGACCCCGTTTGAGGTTTTCTTGGCAAAGATACCGCAGTGATTTACCATTTTTCCCCAGCTCATTTTACATATGGGGAAACAGAGTCAAAAGGTTAAAATGATGGTTTTTTTGCCCAATCACAGAGGTAATAGGCATCTGAGGTCAGATTTGAACTCAGGAAGATGAAGTTCCTAGAGGGACTGCCTCCTTTTTGTCACAATAGTGACTACTGTGGTACCTAGCCCATAGGAAGTGTTCTGTTAATGTTTGCTGAATTGGGCTGTATGAAGAAAAGGTCCTGAAAGCTCCATAAGAGTAGACATTGTTTCATTCTTTATATTTGAACCTCTAGCATCTAGCACAGAGCCTGGCACATAGTAGGTGCTTGATAAATACTTATTTATTAAAACAGGACTTTTCATCCTGGAGCCCATGGATAATTTCAAGAGGTCTATTAAAAAAAAAAAAAAAGCCCAATGTTCTATCTACTGCACTGCCCAGCCACCTTGCTTATTTTTCTATACCCATGTTGTAGCTAATAAGCCCATTGTTTATAATAAATAAATGATGAGAGCGTCACTCTGGGATTATAGCATCAAAGCCATGTAACTTATCAAATTCCCCTACAATGCAAAGTGATTTAGGGGACACATTAATCTCAAAACCTATAACTGGGCCAAATCCATAGCCTTCCTGTCCGTCAGCAGAAATGGGATGGGGTAGTGGGTAGAGTTCTGACTTATTTAAGTCACTTTCAACTCTTAACAGCGAAGTCACTCACCTTCTCTTTGAACACATATTTCACAGAATCACAAAATGTGAGAACTGGAAGGGACATCATCCTATACATGAAAGGAATCATTTTATCATCTATAAAAATGAGACTCATAATAACACTTACCTCCTAGAGTCAAGTAAGCATTACATGAAATATTATAAGGAAAGCTTTTTGAAAAGCTCAAAATGCGATCCAAATAACAGTTATTTTTATGAATTTACTTCTGAGAGCCACAGGGAGATTTTTCTTTCTAACCCAGCCCCCAAAAGCACAGATGTGAGAAAATATAAAGATCCCATTGGGGGCGGGGAGGAGGGTAATTAGGTGGTGCAGTGGATAGGGCAGCAGCCCTGAAGTCAGGAAGACCTGAGTTCAAATCTATTCTCAGACACTTACCACTTCCTAGCTGGGCAAGTCATTTAACCCCAGTTGCCTCAGCTAAAAAAAAAATACCATTGACATCCTAGGGTCTTCAATTTAGGGATCATATATAGAGGTCATTAGGTTAACCCCTCATTGTACAGATGAAGAAGCTCCGTCATTTTCTCTCCCAATTCCACCATCCCTGAAATTTCATTTTCTTTAAGCAGTAAGGGATTCAATTCAATTGAATTCAATATTATATAGTAAATATATAATAAATACATATTATAGATTATATAATTTATAATAAATATATAATATTTAATACATTGTATAATATAATTTTATCTATAATTACATAATATGAATCATAATAATATAATATATAGCATGAAAATATTATATATGTATAAATAAATATAATAAATATATATTATATATTAAATATATATTAAGTGCCAACAATGTGCCAGGAAACCATAGTATAGAAGGTAAGAAGTCAGTCTTAGTGCCAGGAAGGCCTGTGCCAGTCTATGGGCCAATCACTCTCCATGTGTCCAGTCAACTCTATAAGACCAACAATGCAAATGCTAATAATCTACACTGGTAGAGGAAATTTTCTCAATGGAAAGTTGAAATCTCAGCTTCAATCTCCCTCTTCCCTTAAATTTTTCTTTACTAAGCCCTGGAGATACTGGAGAAAAAATAAAGCAATCCCCGCCCTCAAAGAATCTCCGTAGAGTTTGACCAAACCCGGGAGCAATAATTCCATGCATAGGACGCCCGTTCCCAGGCTCACTGATCTTACTTGTGTCTGGCATTGATGTAAAGATAAGCAGTCAGATAGTAGATTTGTATCTCAGGTCCTGCTCTCTCCTCCTGGGACATTAAGGAAAGATAGCAGCCCATCTACCTTTTGGGTGAACCTTTGGTATCAAGAGAAGGATGGGGAAAGAAAGAAAGTCATCACTTTTTCTTTAAATTTTACTTCTGGAGCTTGATAATCTTGGGAACATAAAATACATCGTATTTTATTTTATACATTTAAATCATGATTTTGAGGTGTCAGCAGGCTTGCCCAGGGTAACTTCCAAAGGACTTAAGGACATAAAACTGGTTTTGTGAAGCCCTCTGACTCCCTTCAGGAAACTCTGGCCCCAAATAGGGTTTGCTGTGGATCTAAGCTTCTCTCCTCTCAATCTGCCATGCTGAACAGGTTCCAGTACGTCTAGGACAAAATCCAGTCTGCAAATCTTGGTGAGAGAGTGATAAATCCATAGCCACAGTCTGAAAGAAGCTGTCAATTTCTAATTCAAGCCTAGTTTTGCATAATCCTGGGGCTTCTGCTGCCCTCTGAGCTCCAGCATGAGATGCCGTGAATATGATTTTATTTTTCTTGATGTTTTGACTTCTAATCATCTCATCACCGATGTCCATAACAGGGCTTTGTTCTAGTTTCTGTCTTTGACTAAAGTACCACATGTACTAATGTGTGTGTGTGTATGTGTGTGTGTGTGTGTGTGTGTGAAATTCACCCTGTTCCCTTGTTTTCCAGAACATAGGGGTCTCTCCGACGATGATGTTCAAACACATCATCTGATACAATGATGTTTGAGCACAACAGGGAAAAAAACAGTTTCAGCTCTAATGGCCTGTTGGAAAACAAACCAACAATAACATAAACAACAGGCAAGAACACTTACGTAAGTGTCTTGAGTGTCCCTCCGTGACACCTCTCCTTTCCTAGAAGAATTGATGTAGAGTTCCTGGAGGAGCAGCAGCAGTCCTGGTGGGCACTGTGCCCATCACAGACTGGACTAGACCTGCTCAATTCAAGTAGACTTATCATAGGACCATGGAATTAAAGACTAAGGCCCCTGAGAGATCACAGAATCAAAATCCTAAATCACTTGCCCAGAATCAGTTTTTCTAACTCAATGCTCTTTTCACCAGTGGTGTTAAAACTCTGTGGGCAGTAGATTGACTTGGAAAACCACAAATTAACGCTATCTATGAACTATTGTGTTTTTATTGATTTTGTTAAACATCTCCCAATTACATTTTGATTTTGCTGCCAGGAGAAAATGACACAGCTTCTCTATACCCATAATCCCTTTCTGCCGAGGCTGGTCATTAAGAAACAAATTTCTCAGCCATAGTAATTTATATAAGGTGGGAGACAAATGATACCCAAGCCAACGAATAGTAGATTTTTCAGTGTCAGGGATTAAATATTTGACATCTGCTTCCCTTAATTTGGGAAAGCTAAGTGGTGCAGTAGATAGAGCCCTGGGCCTGGAGTTAGAAGGACCTGAGTGATCATTTCTTAGCCAGTGCTCAAGCCCCTTTTGGGATTCAGGTAAAGAGCTCAACCAGCTTCCCCACGTATATACTACCTATTTCACAGGGTTGTTGGGAGGAAAGTACTTTGTAAACCTGAAAGCCTCTTAGAAATGTTGTTACTGCTGTTGTTAATGAGTTTATTTTCCAAACATTAGATGAAAATTATTCCTTCTTGGAAAGAAAATCGAAAGCAGAAAAAGTTTATGGTTGAAGGTAGGTTAATGAACTGGCACATTATTGGGTAGAGTTTGCTAAAAATAAGTGTAATGGGATAGGGAAGCCTCTAGGGGAAGCCTCTAGCCCCAGTGCCATTACACTAATATTCTGCCATGGCTTTATTTGGCCCTTTGTCTTCGGTGCCTGATGCAGCTCCCTCCAGCCGCTGGCAGATGTTTGCCATGCACACCAGCCCCCGGGAGCAATGAAGCTGTGTCAGAACATCTCCACACTGGTAAAGGGGGGAAATGTGTCCCACCACACCTGTTATCCAAGCTTCCATGTGAGGCGGTATAAACAGGGACACGAACATCGGAAGAAATGGGCAGTTAATGGAACAAGCATTTATTGAAATTTGCTCATCTGTGCAATAAGGAGTTGGGAATAGATGGTCCTCCTCTGCCTTCCAGCTCCGGATCTACCATCCTATGACCTCTTGGCCTTCATTTTCTCATCTACAAAATGAGAGAGCTGGGGTGAAGTCTCTTCCAGCTAGAAATCCATGATTTTATTAAGTACTCACTATGGGTAAGGGAGGAAATCTGCCTTAAGCACCTACTATGTGCTTCTGTGTGCCTTCATCTACCGGAAAAGGAAATGGCAAAGTCCTCAAGTTTCCTTGCCAAGAAAACCTCATTGGCTTCCAAAAAATTGGGTGGGGATAGGATAAGTAAACAATAACAACAACTGCCAGGCACTGTGCTAAGTACTTTACAAAAATCTCCTTTGGTGCAATAACCCCAAGAGGTTGGTGCTGTTGTGATGCCCTTTTTACATTTAGGGAAACTGAGACAGAGAAAGTTGCTTTTTAAGTGACTTGCCCAGAATCATCTAGCTAATAAGGGTTTGAGGCCAGATTTGAACTGGGTTTTCATGTCCCCAAGGCTAACACCCTCATACTATGTATGCGAGACAGAATATAGCTCCTCCCTAGTCATGTGCTTATAAGCCAATGGGCAATAATATCAATGAATCTGAAAGGTATACACATTAAAGTATCTATGCTTGTTAAAGTTCCCCCCTAAAAAAAAAAATAAAAACAAACCTAGGAGAATATGCTTCTTATTCTAGCAGAAAGTGGAAGAGTAAAAACAAGGTGATATTAAAAGCTCCAAGCTTGACCAATCTCAACAGAATCCTTTTCTTCCTAGAGAAAAGCAACCATCTGTTCCCAAGGAGTGTGGCCATATCTCCACCTCTGTTTACATCATCACAAAGAAAGAGCCTCAACTCTCTGTTGACCCCCTAATTCTCAAAAATTTTTGTTAAAAGCTTTTATTAAGCACCTACTGCATACCATGCCTTGTGTTAGACAGATACAAATGTTGTTGTCCAGGTTTTCTTGGTAAAGATACTGGAGTGGTTTGCCATTTCTTTCTCTGGCTCATTTGACAGATAAGGAAACTGAGGCAAACAAGATGAAAGCACTTCCTCAGGGTCACATAGCTAATAAGTACCTGAGACTAGATTTGAACTCCTGTTCAAATCTTCCCGACTCCAGGCTCAGTGCTCTATTCATTACACCACTTAGCTGAAAGTAATAAGTGAGATAGAAGACAGTATATTCATTTCAATCCACCATCAATTATTACCTCTATGTTATGATTTTTGTTTACAGCTATTATTTATTATTTATAATAGTATATTTATTTATTGTTTGCAATAAATATTGTTTACCATTATTATTCATTGGTTACAATAGCAAAGATATTTGTTATTTACAATAAATGGTTTGCAATTATTATTTATTGCTCACAATATCATCTATTTTTTCTTAAGTACTTACTATATGGACAGACACCCTCTAGAGCACGGGGGATACAGAGGCAAAAGTGAAGCAGTCCCTGCCCTCAAGGAGTTTCTACTCCATAGAGGGAGAGGATGTGATTGGCAATAGCTCCTTCAATTAACAAACATTTGTTCATGGCTAACCATGTCCCAGGTGCTGTACTAAGATATAGGGATTCAAAACCAAGGAATAAACAGCCCAACATTGCCAGAAAAATCTGTTTAACTTTGTTTCATTATGTTGTTTCATTTGGGGCCTCTCTCCATTCTCCATTTGTCTTTGTGTGGCAATCCGGATCCTGTTGAGGGTAGCTTTCTACAATAGGGAGAAAACATGCTACAGAATTACATTTACTTTCATTGAACCATTATGTATTTTTTTTTTTTTTTTTTTTGCTGAGGTACTTGGGGTTAAGTGACTTGCCCAGGGTCGCACAGTGAGGAAGTGTTTAAGTGTCTGAGGCCAGATTTGAACTCAGGTCTTCTTGACTTCAGGGCTGGTGCTCTATCCACTGCACCACCTAACTGCCCAGACCATTATGTATTTAAGGACCTATAACATGCAAAAATCCTCTCCATTGAGGAGTTCCAAGAGAGCTATAATCTAGATCCTGCCTGCAAGGAGCTTACACTCTAATATGGAACTGATAACAATGTTTACCTTGTATTGCACCATGATAGCAATAAAAGATGCTTATCTTGTATGTTCTGTCTATTAAATGAGGGGGGACTAGACCTTCCCAGCTATAGATTGCTAATCTTATGAGCCTTAAGCCTTTTCTGGGTCTGTTTTCTCATCTGTATAATGAACAAACAGCCTCTAAGGTCTCTTTCAGCTCTGGAGCTGTGACTGAGATTTTGCAAGAAGTTTGCTATAAAACTCAACCCCGAAGGTCTCTGCTGTGCCTTTTCAGAATACAGGAGCAGGGGAAGAGCAATGGATCGGCTGCAGCTGCCCCACAGAGTTGGGCTTTGCTACTCAGGGATACCTCCGGGGGCCACGCTTTTATCCCCTGCACTGAAGCTCTGACAGATAACAGCTCTGATGTTATTCAGTGGCCATGTCGATGCACCAGGAACGTGTGATGCTCCCAACATTCCCCACCGCTGACATGAGCAGCCTGACAAATCTGGACTCACAAAATCTGGATTGTTTGTTTTATTTTCTTTAGTGGAACTCAGAAGCACTGAGTCAAATCCTCTTGAACGCATCCTCCCTTTTGAAGCTGCTAGGAGCCAGCCTTCCTGCTCCCTGCCCTCCCCTCCCTTTGTTTTCCCTTCTGGCTGGCATCAAAGAAGCTAGAAAAAAGGGAGCAGGTCTTTCTACCTGCCACCAGTCTGTGGGTGATCCTTCCCTCTAAATTTGAGCCTCAGGATCAGAAGAGAAAAAGTAGCAGGCATCAAGACGTACTATGGCTAGGAGAGAAGGCTGCCTGCCCATTTTCGGTCCAAATCGGTAGGATCCTCTCCCTGTATATCTGGATGACAAGGAAGGTCTAAAATAAAAAGTGGGCCACATGGTGGCGTGGACATCCTTCGTCCCACGCTCTTAGACCTGACCTTCCAATCCTGACCTTTGGAAACTGATGGAGACAGAGAAGGAAAAAAAAAAATCCGGTGTCCATCTCCCAATAGCTTTGTGTTTCTAGAAGCAATCGTAAATAATGCTGATTGTTCCTGACCATTATTGCTATGAATTATGCTTGCATGAATTCTGAATATAATTCCTTAAAGGAGAAAATCTTTAAAACCCAAGCTTCTCTGATATATCATAGTCATATCATAGCTGAAAATTTTCATGGACAGCCACGTTTCCTGGAAATTGTTTATTCTTGTGAGCAATATTAGAGTATAAACTTTTATTAGTCAATGCATTAAAATGTGTTTTTACTGATTGGCTGTGGAATCATTCGGGAGATGTTTGGGCATGAATGTGAGGAGTTTAGGGTTCAGTCCAGTCCCCCCCCCAAAAAAAAATTAACAAGGACAAGACATACGCCCAGTCTACCTGGGCGCTGCTACTTATCTCCAGGTATTTTACATCCATTGAAAATACACGTTGTTGCTATGGCAATAACATGAGTCCCTGGCAGGATTGGGGATGGGTGGAGAAGGAATATTAGACTTTGGGGAGGCGGTTTTGTTTTCATTTGGGTGAGGCCATAGCCAAAGGCCCAATTGTTGATTCTCAGCAACTAACCAAACCTGTTGAGTCAATTCAGTTCTGCAATCAATCAATCCACAGGTATTTATTAAGCCCCTATTCTGCCCTGACCCTGGGAACACAAATACAAAGAATAAAAGAACCTCTGTCCCTTAGGAGCTTCCATTTTATCTGGTCAGGTCAACGCGGCAATCCATCAAACCCATTTATTAAACACCTGCTGGATGCAGGCTCCTAGGTTAAGGACACGGTGATGGAAAGCCAGCACAGTTACTTCCCAGGAAGAGCTTACATATAGTCTAATTGGGTAGGATCATCAGATCCATTTGGATTTGACTTTAACATTCAGACTCATTATTTGGCAAATTATTTGGCCAAAAGGGAGAATTACTTACTCAAGGTCATACAGTTATTAAGTGGAAGAGAAGGGGATACAAATCTACGTCTCCCAATCCCACCCTTCCGTGCTGCCATGAATACAACAAGCAGCTTGTGTAGCAGATTGATGAAAGAAGAGCCCAAAGTGCTCTGGGAAATTCTGAGAATTTGTCTTCAGATATCAGGAGGAAGAAGTGATTTCTGAACTGAACCTGGAAGCAGAAGAGGATTGCACCAGCTGGAAATGAAGGAGAACAAGTTCCAGTAAAGGATTAAAAAGGACATTGGTGTTGTCTCCATTTGAGGTTTTCTTGGCAGAGAGATTAGAGTTTGCCATTTTCTTCTCCAGCTCATTTTACAGATCTTCCTAATTCCAGACCTGGCATTCTAACCACTATGCTACCTAATTGCATTAATAAAAATGCAGTCAAATGTCCTCTTTCTTTATGCTTTAAAGGAGCTAGGAATGGGGTGGTACATAGGCAGTGTTGCCTAATGCATAGTGGTCCAAATATCTGGATTTGTTACTTGACCTAGATCAGGGATTTCTATCCTTTTTTCTGTGCCATGGACCCCTCAGGCAGGTGGGTGGAAATATCAGAATAATGTTGTTAAAGGCACAGAATCCATAGGTTTATAAAAGAAACCAAAGGGTTTTTTTTACAAAGATGTAATTTTTCCCCAATCAAAGTTCACAGACTCTCCCTGGATCCCCTTATTCACAGAATCTTTGGTGACTTGTAGCTTCCAAGTTAAGAACCCCTGACTGAGGTAAACATACAACATGGGGATTGAATAACTTATCTTTTTTGGGGGGGGCGGTTGGGGAGGCAAGGGATGTAGAATGGGTTCAGCTAGGTGGCACAGTAGAAGGAATACTGTGTCCAGAATCAGGAAGATTCATGTTTCTGAGTTCAAATCTGAATTTACTAGCTATATGATCCTGGGGAAGTCACTTTAGCCTGTTTACCTCAGTTTCCTCATCTGTCAAATGAGCTAGAAAAGGCAATAGCCAACCACTGCAGTATATTTGCCAAGAAAATACAAATACAAATGAGGTCTTGAAAAGTTGGACCTTACTATATGACTGGACCCATGATTTCTTTAGTATAAGAAACTCTTGATAAGAAAACTCTATCCATCAAAGCAGGTAGGTACCTGCCTTGCAGTTTATATTTTTAAACAGTTGTCCTAGGCCTTGAGGCCTAAAGAAAGGTCACATAACCCGAATGCTTCAGGAAGGGATCCTTCAATACCCGATTCTTAGACCCCCTCTCTAACGAGGCCATTTTCTCCTTTTCCCTTCTAGGACATACCTGGAATTGCCCTCTTGTCCCAGAGGTCAGTGTATATAGTAGACCCAGAAGCTAACCCAATCAGCTTGTTATCCTCAGAGAGCTGTTATCAGCTGATTTCATTACATTTCTATATCCAACCACTACCCTGTCCATCCCTGATAAATATTTCCAGGAGCTATGAGTAATTTATTTTTCTCTTTACGCACGAAATCCAGCAAATAAATAGGAAATGGCTTTTATTTGTCCCTCCAGCTGCCCGTGACCCTGTTGGCCCTTCGAGGTTCTGTTCTGTCTTAGCTTCAAACTGGAATGCTGGTGTAGAGCCACAGCCTCCATCCCCCCCTCACTCCCTCCCCTGTTGCCAAACAAGAGGCCAGAAGTCCTGAGAACCAGGTAGGAAACATCAATATGGATGGCACAATCATGTGCGTGTGTGCCCATGGATGCCAGGGGGGTCCTTCTGTCCCTCTACATGACATTGGGATGTCTCTTCCTTGGCTGTTGGGGATCAGTTTAAGTAAGCCAGCTCTTCACAGTGTGTGGATCGTCGGCACCCGGCGGCACCAAGGAGAGTTTCCCAGGGGAGCCTCCTATCATAACTAAGTCTTCTGGTTGGAGATGTCAGCAAGATCCCCTTTCCCACAGTGCTCCCTCAGGCCCCTTTCTTCCTATAGGTCAGCTATCAAGCAACACATTTATTGAGTATCTGCCACGGGTTGGAGTTCTGGGATAGGGAGATGAAGACCTATATAAACCTGGAAAGACAATGACATCAGATACTATGTAAACAAGGTCTGTGGGTCCGTGAAGGCAGAAGTCCCTGAAGTTGCTTTTGTCTGAGCTCTGAGGAAATCAAAGAAGTTCATAGGTTGAGGGCTGAAGGGGACCTTAGAGGCCATTTAGGCAAAACCTTTCTTTTTACAAATGAGGGAAACTGAGGCAAATGACTTGGGTTCATGGGATTACAAGTAAGAGCTGAAAGGGACCTTGGTGGTTAAAAAAGTATAACTCCCTTAGTTTACAGATTGAAGAAACTGAGACCTGGAAAGGTGAGGAGATTTAGGATCACAGTATACTAGATTTAAAAATGAAAGTGATCTTAGAGGCCATCTGATCCAACCACCATCATGCTAAAGAAATAATTTATCCACCCCTCATTGAACAGTTTTTAGCAACAACCTTCAACACAAACAAGCATGGTCCAACACAAATTGGCCATGGCCAGAAATGTGTGTCTTCTTCTGGATTTTAAACCCAGAAGCCTCTCTGGCAAGAGCCAATCCCTTATTTATAGATAAGGAAACGGAGGCCCATGGAAATGACAATCACAGAGCCTAGATTTGGGGCTGAAGCTTTCGAGTCGTCTTGTCCAACTCTCCCCCTTAACAGAAAGGCAGATTGAGACCTAGAAAGGGAAAAGCCTTCCCAAGGTCACCCAGGAAGCACAGTTTAAATTCAAACTCAGTCCTCCCAGTCCCAATAGAATTCGCTTACCACTGTACCAACCTGCCCCCTGCAGGATATACTTGGAAATTAAGGTCGTTAAAAAAAAATAAAACATATCAATACTTTATTTCTTTTTTAATTAGAGGGTTGGACTAAAACATCTCTAAGGCTCCTGCTGGCTCTCATTCCTATGCTGACATAAGTGGCATAGACAGGAGCTGAACCCAGATCATGGGGAAAGCAAACTAATAGACGACTTTTAGGGCTGGAAGGGATTTCACTGGAAACAGGAGGTAACTGAGAATCAGGGGGAAAAGTGAATTTCCTCTGACAGAGAATAGCCTCAATACCAAAACTCCATGTTTCTTTTTTTTTTAACTTAAAAAAAGTATTCATTTTAAACCAATACAAAATGAGAAAAAAATGCCATGTACACAGCAGAACATAGAGAGAAA
Organism: Antechinus flavipes; assembly: GCF_016432865.1. NCBI lineage: Eukaryota > Metazoa > Chordata > Mammalia > Dasyuromorphia > Dasyuridae > Antechinus > Antechinus flavipes. Next base: position 280,759,731 of record NC_067402.1, read on the forward strand.
ACAATATAAAACCATGGATTTTTATTTCAGGCATTTTAAAAAATTCCATGTTTCCTGGCCCTGATCCAAAGCTCCGCTCATTTCCTAAGGCATGGGTCAGATCACATCACTTTCCTATTCACTGAACTTGCAGTGGCTCCCTATCGCCTCCAGGATCCAACATAAAAGTCTTAGTTTGGTATTCAAAGCCCAACATGACCCCTCCTGCCTTTCCAGGCTTCTTCCATCTTATTCCCTTTTCCATAAGCCACTGATACTAGAATCCTGGCTGTTCCACCCACAAGTCCCTCCGTCTCCCGACTCATGCTGTTTTAATGATTTCTCCCCAAGTCTGGAACGCTCTCCATCCTCATTCCCAGCTTCCAATTTCCCTGGCTTTCTTGTGCTTCAACTAAAATCCCACCTTTCCCCATCCCCCTTAAGTCTTGAGTTTCCCCTATACTGAATGCCTTCAATTTCTCCCCTTTTATCTTGTTTGTACATAGTCATTAACATATGCTAACACATTTATTGTTAGCTTGAGCTCCCGGAGGACATATATTGTCTTTTTGTTTTCTTTGTGAACCTTGGTCTCAGCACTGTGCCTGGCACATAGTAGGTGCTTTTTTCCCTTTTCTAGGGTTTCAGAAACAATTTAGGACTGCAACATAGGTCTAGGTACAGCAGGTGGCGCTCCTCATTCCATATTCAACAATTCCCCATGGGCGATTTCTCAACTTCCAGTCTCCCAGCACAAAAGGATGCTTTGAGATCACCCTTTTCTCTGGTGATTGGCATAACGATGTGAATGATTATACCCACCCTGTTTAATCTTCTTCCTAACAAAGTTGTTTATTTTTAATCATCATCAACTGCTATTTGAAAGAATGTCAAACTTGAAACTTACAGAAGCGAATTTGAAACTGGACTTTGGGCAGGGAAATAATTTTAATTCTCAGGGCTTCAGTTTCCTCATCTAAAAAGTTAGCTTTGATGACTTCGAAAGTCCCTTCTGGGCAGTTAAGTGGTGCAGTGGTTAGAGCAACAACCTAGAGACATTGAGTAAAATCACTAATCTCATTTTCTTCATCTGCAAAATGAGCTGGAGAAGTAAACAGGCAAATCCCAGTATCTCTGCAAAGATGATCCCAAATGGCTTCACAAAGAAGTGATCATGATGAAGAAGGGGTTCAGACTTGCGATTTCTTGTTTGTTTGTTTGTTTTCTGCACTAACTTGATCTTTCAAAATACAAAGATAGTTTTCAGCAAAATCTTTGTTCCACAGTTTTCTCTCTCCCTCCCTGCTACCCCAGAAAGCAAGTAACCCAATATGGATTAAACATGTGCAATTCTGCTCAACGTATTTCCACATTTATCAAGCTACACAAGAAAAATCAGATCAAAAAGGAGGGAAAATGAGGGAAAAAGTGAAAAAAGGAACAGCAGAAAGCTTGAGGTTTTTTATAATTATTATGCTGTGGTCCAGATTCAGTCCCCATAGTCCTCTCTCTGGGGGCAGACGGCTCTCTCCAGCACAAGTCTATCGGAACTGGCCTGAATCCCGTCATTGTTTTAAAGAACCTCGTCCAATCAGAACCGATCGGTGTGATTCCTTTAGTACAGGGAGGAACCTTGGAAGATACTCTGGGTCTCTCACTAAAGAGCCGTAACCGTGGCAGGGAAGACATTTGAAGCCAGCCCTTTTCGACTCCAAGCCCAGCAATCCCGTACTAGGCCTCGCTTCCTCTCTCCATCAGCCTTCCTTGGGTGCCCCTCAGGTGTGTAAGATAGAGCACGTGACGGCTAGTCTGGCTGTCGCAAGCCTGGAGTGGCCGGGGACATGGCTTCCCCACCAAAGTCTGTCAGAGGGCGGGAGTGATGGAGGAAGGAGAAGGGGACACACAACATCGCGCTGGGGGAAGGCAGGCGCCCGGCTCTGCCCACGGATCCCCATGACAAGAAACTCGAAGGCTCTAACTCTGTAGGATGGGACACTGTGCACGGTTTGGGTGCCCCCGCGGAAGGTTTCAACTCTTCGTTGACGCCATTTCCGGGTGCTCGGCCTCTTTCTGGGTTTCAGATTCAGCCCCGCCACTCCTCTGACCCTTGCCCCTAATTTCCGGCGTCAGTCCGGACCTCGGTTCTCTTCAGTGATCTGGGCCTGTCTCCAGCTACCTCGGGGGCACCGACATGGCCACGGGTTGGCGCTGAACTTGGGGTGGATGAAAAGTTACCTCAAGCCCTTTCCTGCTCTAAAGCTATGTCCTCCCTGAGACTCAGTTTCTCTCCCTGTAAAATGACCGGGTCGGAGCAGATGGCCCCACCCCAGGACTCAACGTCCCACCCTTGGACCCGCCCAGCACACACAGGCTCCGCCTCCCCGCGCTTGCGCAGGCTCCACGTGGTGCCCACTTCAGCTTCTTCCATCTCCGCTTCCCTGTACGACGCCTGATGATGACGTATTTAGAGGGGAGGTGGAAGATATCTGATTCTATTGGGGGAGCGGCCGCCCCGTGACTTCCGTGCTCCGCCCTTCAGAAGGGGATTCTCTCCCAGCCGTGACATCATCAGATCCGCGCCAGGAAGCTTCAGCTCCCTCCCTCCCCCTGAGTGCGGCACCGAGGTTCCCACCAGCTCCATGAGGCGCAGCCGGCAAGTGACGTGCGTGGCGTGGGTCCGCAGGGGCGTCGCCAAGGAGACTCCGGACAAGGTGAGCCGCGGCCGCTAGTCCCTCAGGGGCTCGCAGGGGAGGGGGCGCGGGGAGGAAACTTCGGTGAAGTTCCATTGCCTCCCTCCGAACCTTTGCCCGGACGGGGTCGGGCGCTCGGAATGCCCTCCCTCGTCCGCAGCCTCTTCGAGAGCCCGAAGCTTCCCCGGAGCCCTCGCTGGCCCCTTGGCGGCGCCCCCCGGAGTTAGTCTCTATCTGAAAGTGATACAAAGTGCCCGCGGAGCCGGCGCCCCAGGCTCCGGGGCTGTGCGCGGCGTGTGCCCGCGAGAGGAGCCCCCCAGAGGGGGCCCCGTGGTCAGGTCGGGCTGGAGCTCGCGGTGGGGAAGGCGTACGGGGCGGTGAGAAAGGGGAGCCAGAGCGGTGCGGGGGGCACAGCTGCTCCGGGGGCGTGGCCTTGGGAAAAGGGAGAGAAAGCAGCGGGGAAGGACAGGGGAGGGAGAGAGGAGGGAGGGAAAAGGGACATGGGAGAGAAGGAAAAGGAGGGAGGGAAAAGGGAGATGGGAGAGAAGGAAAAGGAGGGAGGGAAAAGGGAGATGGGAGAGAAGGAAAAGGAGGGAGGGAAAAGGGAGATGGGAGAGAAGGAAAAGGAGGGAGAGAGAAGGAAAAGGAGGGAGGGAAAAGGGAGAGGGGAGAGAAGGAAAAGGAGGGAGGGAAAAGGGAGAGGGGAGAGAAGGAAAAGGAGGGAGAGAGAAGGGAGATGGGAGAGAAGGAAAAGGAGGGAGGGAAAAGGGAGATGGGAGAGAAGGAAAAGGAGGGAGAGAGAAGGGAGATGGGAGAGAAGGAAAAGGAGGGAGGCAAAAGGGAGATGGGAGAGAAGGTAGAGGGAGAAAGGAGAAAAGGAAAAGGAGAGAGATAAGAGGGAAAGAGAAGGTAAAAAGGGAGAGGAGGAGGAGGAGAGACAGAAGTGTTTGGAAGGGACACCGAGCAAAGGCTTGGGGGGTGGGGAGGGCCCAAGCTCCCCAGGAGGAGGGGGGACCTCTTTCTCTGCTGCTGGAGTGAGGGAGTGTTGTGATCTTTTTCTTCTCAAAACGCAGCCAGGTGATAAAAGTTCAGATCTTTTATTATTTCCAATATAGCCCGGTTAGCTTAGAGGCCTATCTCTCTGCTTGGTTCCAAGAGCTCTCTCCGAATGTCGCCAAATCCAAAGGTCTGGTCCTTCAGCCTCTGCCTCTGCTTTCTTCAGCCTCCAGCCAGCTCCAGTCTTCATGTCATTCCCAGAGAAATCTCGACTTGTAGCTTCTTCACTCTGAAGAACTTCCTTGACTCGCCCATTGAAGCTCTATTTATGCTCAAGAGAAGGATTGTGGGTTTTCTCCCATAGTGCTCTCTGGCCCAAAGAGCTTCAAGGGAGGTGTGAACTCATTGAACTCCAATGAGTAAAGGTGTGAACACAAGCCTTGTACTAATTAGTTCTACTTAGTACCTTGTTTCAGGTTCTGCCCAAAACATCTTGTGAGATTAGATCAACTCTAATTAGTTAGCAGTTAGTAAGGATTCCAACATCTCCCCCTTTCTTTTGTTAGATGAAAACACCAAAGGAAATAGGAAATCTAATCAGATTAGTGGGTTTCAGAAGGGGTACACATAAATCCATCAATATGGGAGGCATTATACATAATTTACATAAGCACATAGCAATATAACACAGGCTAGTAGTAATGTAACAACATGAATCAACCTGAAAATTTACACATGTCCATAAGTCCTAGAAATAGTCCATAAGCAACCCATTGTCCATTAGTTCATGTGCCAGGAATCTAATAATTCCTGTAAGCTCTGAAGTACTGCAAAAAGTCTCATCAACAATTTTTCATCTCAGGGAACCCAATGATTCTTGCTGGTTTTTCAGGAACTGAAATAGTTTCATCTTGTGTTAGGAAATCCAATGATTTCTGAAGATTTTAAGAGTCCTTTTGACAGTCTCATTGTCAGCCATCTGATTCTTTCTTCATCTGTGGAAATATAAGCAGATCCTCTTCCCCAAGCAGTTAACCTAATTCCCTTCTATTTACCAAATTTGGGATTTCTCCTCATCATCTGGTAATTACATTGGAGCTGTTTGCACTGGATACTGCCTTGTGGTCTTAAAAGGCCTGTATTCTTCCCAACTGTAATCCTGATTGCTTTTCTGTTGGTTGATGACATCAGAATCCTGAATTTCTAAAGTCTCTCTGGGTGTAACCTCAGCTGCTATCATGCCCCACCTGTCCTTTGATTGATACCTTGGAGCTGGGCCCTGCCTCTCATTTCTCTGGGTCATCCTACATTCAGAGGCCCATTGAAAGCCTCGATTACATTTTGGACATGGGGTTTTGGGTTTTCTCTCACCCTGTCTTCTCATTGTATCTCTGTATCTACAATGAGCTCTCAAATGTCCAACTTTTCCGCAATGAAAACATCGACGAGTTTCTCTAGAATTCCTCTGCCAAGAAGGACCTTGTCTTTCCATGTTCATCATAGTCTGGGCATAATAAGCATTTGTGCCCACTGTGGCACAGCGTCTAATGATCTCCTCTAAAGAAGCATTTTTGTCTAGCCCCCATATAATTCTCTTGCAAACCTCATTGGCATTTTCCTTAGCCAAATGTTTAGTCATTATTTCTGCGGCAGCATTATCTCCAATGGTTCTTATTACAGCTGTTTGTAAACGTCCCACAAAATCTGCAAAAGGTTCATTGGGACCTTGCTCTATTTTTGTGAAAGCATTATTTCCATCTTTCTGTCCAGGGAGAGAATTCCAAGCTTTTATTGCAGCCTTAGAAATTTGCTCATACACTGTTATGGGATAATAAATCTGTTCTGAGCTCTCTGCATACTGACCTTGACCAGCTAGTTGGTCAAAAGTGATTTGTCCTGTTTGCCTATTATGTTGGGCTTGAATCCTACATAATTCATGAAACTCTGAAAGCCACAATAAATTTTGTCCCGGTTCTAGACATGTTTTAGCGATGGATTTCCAGTCATTCGGGGTTAAGATTTCATAAGACAAATTATCCAGTAACATCTTCACATAAGATGATGTAGCCCCATAAAGAGTGCAACCCTTTTTCAAATCTTTAATTTTTCCCAAATTAAAAGGAGTGTATTTTCTCTCTTTTTGATCTGAGGAGTTGAGCTCTTCAATCACAGGATATGCATTTATAAAATCAGATATATCTTCTCCTTCATTTTTTGCTTTAATTAATGCTTTTTCTAATCTTGTCAAATTCTGCTTTACAGGAGAAGCTGACTGTGTTTCTGTCTCTCTCCCTCCCCCTTGTTCCACCCATGAAGGGTTAATTGCGGGGGGAGGGTCATGAGATGTGGAATCACCTAATTCCTCCTGCTGTGAAGTATCATACTCAGAATTGTAATTAACTCCATTCTCATCTGATTCGTCCTCCTTTTCACCTAGTAAAGTTGGCAATTCTTCCTCCTGTACTTTCCTTTTCATCATTCTATCACTTAAATAACTTCTTATAGCCAATTGTATTACATTATATGTATTAATTATTGAGTTAGGCCCATTTTTATCATAGAATTGACAAAGATCCTCTCCAACCAATTTCCATTCATTTAGATCTAATTCCTTATCAAGAGAGAAACAAGGACATATGTCCTTTACAGTTTGTAAAAGTGCAGTGATTTGCTGTAAACTTATAATTAAACCTTGGCTTTCCATAATTTTGACAATGCTCTCTAAACATTTTCCTTGAACAGAAACAGAAGGCTGTTTTCTAAATATCTGTCCCATCTTAGCTGAAATTCTACTTTAACTCTTTTAGCAAAATTTCTTTATTGCACTCACCCTAATTTCTGGGTTGAAGAGTCTTTTCCACTGGATCAGGATCAGAAGCTTTTCCACTTGAATCAGGATCGGAGCTTTTCCACTGAAATCCACTGAGGGGTCTGTCAGCCCCACGTTGGGCGCCAAAATGTTGTGATCTTTTTCTTCTCAAAACACAGCCAGGTGATAAAAGTTCAGATCTTTTATTATCTCCAATATAGCCCGGTTAGCTTAGAGGCCTATCTCTCTGCTTGGTTCCAAGAGCTCTCTCCGAATGTCGCCAAATCCAAAGGTCTGGTCCTTCAGCCTCTGCCTCTGCTTTCTTCAGCCTCCAGCCAGCTCCACTCTTCATGTCATTCCCGGAGAAATCTCAACTTGTAGCGTCTTCCTCTGAAGAACTTTCTCGACTGGCCCATTGAAGCTCTATTTATGCTCAAGAGAGGGATTGTGGGTTTTCTCCCATAGTGCTCTCTGGCCCAAAGAGCTTCAAGGGAGGTGTGAACTCATTGAACTCCAATGAGTAAAGGTGTGAACACAAGCCTTGTATTAATTAGTTCTACTTAGTACCTTGTTTCAGGTTCTGCCCAAAACATCTTCTTGTAAGATTAGATCAACTCTAATTAGTTAGCAGTTAGTAAGGATTCCAACAAGGGAGGAGGGAAGGAGGAGAATGCTGATGGGGGGATAAGCTGGAGAATTGGGGGGGAAGAGGGAGCTCAGTTTCCCAGCTAGGATGCGCAGGGAGATCCTTGCCCAGTTCCTGGGGGGTGGGGGAGAAGGCTTCTGGGCCTCCCTCAGAGACCTCTAGTCCAATGTAAGACATTGAAAGCTCGGGAGGGGGAGTTAGCCAGTATCCCCAGTCCTAACGTGCAGGGCCAGAGGCTGGGATGTCAGGAAGAGAAGAAAGCAGCCTTCTCTTAGCTCTATTTAAGGCTCGGGTCAGCTATCATCTCCTTTCCTGCTCTGCCTCGGTTGTCTGCTATTGTTGTTCAGTCTTTTTCAGTTGTGCCTGACTCTTGATGACCCCCTGGCAGGGATACTAAAGTGATTTCCTTCTCTAGAATGAGGAAAACGAGGCAAACAGGATAAAGTGACTTACCTGGGGTCATACAGCTAATAGGTATCTGAGGCAGAATTCGAACTCAGGTCATACTGACTTCTGGCCTGGTGCTCTATTCACTGCAGTACTCCTCTCCCCCCCGAAAAAATGGATGGGACAGACATCACAAAGGAATAACAGTAACAGTGGTCACATTTATATAACCGTAAGGTTCACCAAATGATATCCCCACAGTGGCTCTTTGGAGAAGCTGCTGCATTATTCCCATTTTGCAGATGAGGAAACTGAGGCGGCACCATGAAGGAAAGTCACTTGCCCAAAGCCAAGGTGGATTTAAACCCAGATCTTCTGATTCTTGTCACTGAGCCACCTTAAGGGATTATCTGATTCAGCCTTGAGGCAGAGGCAGGATTCGAACCAGGTTCTGCAGAGGGGCCCTTTCAGAGGAGTGCTGGGGTGCACAAAGGCTCCTCGGCTTTCAGAGGGGAAATAAGAGGAGCTTTAGAAGTTCTCAGTTTCAGTTTCCATTGATATTTATTGCATTGTTCTTTGAAATACCTGAAAATGTCTTTGTAGGTAGAGCTAAGCAAGGATGAGGTCAAGCGTCTCATTGATGAAGCCAAGGAGAAAATAAGGTGAGTTGTTGAAGGGGCGTGGACACAAGGGCTGGAGCATCTGTTGGCCTTCCAGGTCACTGCCTTAGGTGCCAGCCCTCTGCCCAAACCACCTCCTCCTAGGCCCTTCTCAGCGCTCACTGCCTTAGGTGCCAGCCCTGTGCCCGTACCACCTCCTCTCAGTGCTCACTGCCTTAGGTGCCAGCCCTGTGCCCAAACCACCCCCTCCCGGCCCTCTTCCCAGCACTCACTGCCTTAGGTGCCAGCCCCATGCCCGTACCACCTCCTCTCAGTGCTCACTGCCTTAGGTGCCAGCCCCGTGCTCGTACCACCTCCTCTCTGTGCTCACTGCCTTAGGTGCCAGCCCCGTGCCCAAACCACCCCCTCCCGGCCTTCTTCCCAGCACTCACTGCCTTAGGTGCCAGCCCCGTGCCCAAACCACCTCCTCCTAGGCCCTTCCCAGCGCTCACTGCCTTAGGTGCCAGCCCCCTGCCCACGTTGCCTCCTCTCTAACCTGGTCTGCCTCTGTCCCTCCAACGACCGCTCCTCCGTGGGATGTCTTTTCTCCCTGTCAGTCCCAGCCTCCCCTTGAGGACCTCACGTCTCTAAGCCCATGAAGGCAGGAGTTTTGGCCCACAGGACTCCCCAGCGTAACACTGCGTCTGAGAGCCCCAGAGGTCGGTCACTTCCTGACTCTCGGTTCTCTACGCAGAGAAATAGACAGTGATGGAGAAGACGCCGCAGAGGAGGACCCGGACTGCGTCCGTGTTCAGGCACCGGCGGCGGAGCCCCCGTCGGAGGGCGTCCCTGAGGGAGAGGACGGCCCGGAGGACGACGAGCTAGCCGAGTATGAGCTGGACAAGTACGATGACGAAGATGCGGGTGAGAGTCTGTTCTGTCACGCCCCGGAAGGTTCTCCCCGCGCTGGCTTGTAAACATAAACTTCTCATCTACTGGCCCAGGGCCTGGGCTCCTCTAGGAAGAGGTGGAAGGGCCTGCCCATTGTACAGGGAGGCGTCCGAGCCCCATGCTGTAAGCATTAGGGGGAGAATTTGAGCCCAAGCTTCTAGCTCCAGATTCACCATTTGGGGAACATGGACGTTATCTGTGCCCTGCACTCAAGGAAGCAGCATTTGGGGGCACGCAGCAGTGAGAAGGACTCGGCCCCCTGGGCCTTGGCTAAGTCCGTGCCAGGGACAAGCAGCAGCTCTGCCCTCACAAGGATCACACTGATGCCAACCTTAGTGCATACCCCGGGCAGCTCCCCGGCCCCTTCAGATGCTCTCGGAATGTCCTCCCAGCTCCAATGTGGGAATGCCCGTCCCCCTCAGAAACCCCCAGTGGCTCCTTGCTCCCTCCAAAGGCCACAGTCTAAGTTGGCATTTCTGGCCCCCAGCCCCGGCCAGCACAGAGGAGAGCTTGCTATTTATTAGTGACACTGGGTTCTCGCTGCTGCTGCTGCTGCCGCCCTCCTACAGTGGAAGCGCGCTGCACAGAAATGGCAGCTACAGGAGCTGATGAGGGCTTGGCTGGGTTCGTGGATGCACAGAGAGAGAAATAGAGGGAGGGGAAAAAAAGATATAGAGACAGATAAGAGAGGGCGGGGAAAAGACACAGAGATAAAAGAGAGAGATCCAGGGAGGGAGAGAAAGAGACACATCCAGGGAGAAATGGAAAGGGTAGAACAAGCATTCTCCTCCTACTTGCTGGGAGCTGGACGCGGGTGCGAGAGGTTGGGGTTTGCCATTTGAGGCCGGCACATCTTAAATGGCTGATCTTGGGCCTGTGCTTTCCCTCCTCCAGACACCGAGACTCTCCAGGAGTCACTCATGGGGCTCACAGTCTATGGGAATAACGACGAGGACCCTTACGTCACCCTCAAAAACACGGTGAGTGCTGAGCCAGGCCCCCCGCCCCTGGTGAACACTCCTGCCCCCCCCCCCCAGGACGGCCTCCTTGATGTTCACTTCTCCGAGTCATTTTTCTTCTGTTTCCCAACTCTCAGGAGCAGTATGAACATGAAGATTTCCTGATCAAGCCCAGCGACAACCTTATCGTGTGCGGCCGGGCTGAAGATGACCAGTGCAATTTGGAGGTCCACAGTGAGTGAGCGGACGAGGCCGGGGGGTGGGGAGCCCCATCACTGAAAAGTGACCAAGCGGCAGAGTCAGGTCCAGTGGGACCCCTGAGCCGATCGCGGCTCCCCCGGGCCCCGGCCTCTCTGGGCACCCCCTGTCCGGTCCGCTGTCGGCACCGTGGGCATTAGGCTTCCGGAGGCCCGGGGGTGACAAGGCTGGACTTGGTCAGGAAGGCGCTGCCCTTCTCTGCTTTCCTGCAGGAGCTGGGAATGACCCTCATGTCATCCCTAGCTGGGGAAACGGGCCCAGGGAGATGGTCTGTGGCAGGGTACAGCCATGAGGAAGGGCGGGCCTGGAACCCGGCACCTCTCCCCTAACCCGGGCTGCCTTGGACTTCTCAAAAACAGAATTTCTTTAGACTCCCCTCTTTCTAGTCCCGGAGTCGAGTTTTTGTGACAAGAGAGACCTTTCCTAGTTTTGTGTTTGCTGTGAGCAGTGGAGCTCCCAGCCAGCACCAGCCTCTGGGGTGTGAGCCATAGTGGCCGTGCGAGTCGCTGCCTGTCCCTGGGACTGTGGCTTGGGCCTCCGCCCGTCAGCTCCCTGCCCTCCCGGGGGAGCTCCCTTTTTTTCTCTCCTGCCACCCCAGAACGGCCTCGCCTGCATTCCCTTCCTCCTCCCTCGGGACACTCAGTGCCCGGCCTGTCATTCCCCCGCCGATATCCCTCCCCCAACCTCCCCCCCCCCCCAGCAGGAACTCTTCTTGCTGCTTGTAGCCGGCCCCCGGCCTGCTCAGACACGTCATTAAATGCCGTAGGGGTGCCCGGGCCACCGAGGTCTCCGGGCCCCTGCTACGAAGCGTGCCCAGCGAAGGCCCCTCCGAGGCGCTGGCTGGGAGGGCGGGGGGGGGAGCCCACATCACTCAGCAAACCCAGCTGCTGGTTTCTATCTGAAAGCACCGTTAGGCTGACTTTGGGAAGAAGGGGCAGCCTTAGCGGGGGCCGTCGCTCCAGAGCCCCCCCGGGACGGGGCCTGGGGAGAAGGGCCCTCAGGGCCCAGGCACGCTGCCCCCAGGCTTCCCTTGGGCTGCTGCTGGGAATGCTAGTTCACAACTAAGGTTTACAGGCTGCTTTCCCTCAGAGCCCGGCGGTGCAAGCGGGTGTGTCCCCACTCTCAGCCTGAGGCTCCGAAGTTCCTGCCTTACCCTGGGTCACCCAGCCAGAAAGAGGCAGGGCCTCTGGGCCTCGGGCAGCCCGGCCTCGGGCCTCAGGGAGCCTGGCCCAGCTTGGCTGAGGGGCCGGGGCCTCCTGGCTTTCCAGTTCTCCGCCTCTTTGTGCTAAAGTCGGTTTCCTCTTCTCCTTTCAGTTTACAACCAGGAAGAAGACTCGTTTTACGTGCACCATGACATCATCCTGTCTGCGTACCCTCTGAGTGTGGAGTGGCTGAATTTTGATCCCAACCCCGACGAAGCCCCTGGTAAATAGAGCGCGTCCCACTCATGGGCAGGGGGGTCCCTGTGGTTGGGAACGATGCTGGCTGAGGGCCCCTGTGTGCGGGCATCTACCTTTGCTGCGCTCCAGCCCTCGCAGACACGGGCGCTCCCGGTTCTCAGCTGGCCCGCGTCCTGCGTTTGGGGGAGGGTGATGGTGCGGGGTCAGATTGTGGGCACTGGAGGGGTGGCCGGGAGCAGGGCTTGGGGGGACGGTGAGGGGCTCGAGGCAGCCTCAGTGGGAAGCCCCCAAACAAACCGGACTGCGGCCAAAGCAGCAGCATCCGGTGACCCCGAGTGAGCGGGCTCTAGCAGAAGCTTATGCGCCCGGGCAGAGCTGCCCACAGAGCTGGGCGCTGGGTGCAGATCCGGCTGCAAACCTGGGGATGTCCACGATGTAGGAAAAAGCTGCACGAGGCCGACGTCGGCTTCGCCCGTGCATGGGCGGCGAGTGCCACGCGCCCGTCAGTTCAGAGACGTCAGTAACGGACGCGGTTCTGAGGCGTCACGGCCTCCCAAGCCAGCCCGAGGATTTTAGCTGGAACCCACTCTGCCTCTTTCAGGAAACTACGTGGCTGTGGGCACAATGTCCCCTGTGATCGAAGTGTGGGACCTCGATATTGTGGACTCTTTGGAGCCGGTGTTCTCACTTGGAAGCAAAGATGGGAGGAAGAAGAAAAAGAAGAAAGGGAAAAAGGTAAAGGGAACGTTGAAAGCCCCACGGGGCCGGCATCATCACAGGGCAGACTTGGGGGCAGCTCCTTCGCTCTGAATGCCTCCCTTCTGGCAGGGGCTGGCCGGCGGCCTCCACCCCCAACAGCTGCTCGGGTGGGCACGGGCCCATTGGTGTTCTTAATCCTTTCTCGGCCTTCAGAGTGAATGCTCAGGGTCGGCACCGCCTCGGCTGGCAAGGCCCCTCACTCCTGTGCCGGACAGTAGATGTTAAGTGTGTCTGGCGGTTACCTGAGCTTGCTCGGGTCAAAGACTAGAATGAAATCTTGCATCTTGGTTATGAGACGTGGCCTCCCCCTGGAGTCAGGGCCAGAGAGGACCTTGGATATCGGTTATTGTCACTGCCTCCATCTTACAGAATAGCAAACTGAGGCCTGGAAGTTCAGTGACCTGAGGGAGGTCCCCCAGCTGACCCCTCTGTGTATCCTGTAGACCTATGAGCACTTTATGCACCTAGTCCCATTGGAACTTCTTGCGGCTCTGTGAGAGGAGAGGGTCACAGGTCTCATCCCCATTTTACAGGGCGCAGCGACCTGCCTGGAGACACACAACTGCTGGGACTCCACCCCAGGCCCTCTGACCCCAGTCCAGGGCATAGACCAAGCCTTGGGCCCTTGCTGCCTTTAGTCTGTAAAGCCCACGTTCTTATTCACTACCCAAAGACTTCCTTTTCATAAGGAATAAAGTAATTGAGGGTCGCTACCTGTTACAGAGCCGAACAGCCGAGGAGGCCCCAGAAGGACACACTGATGCTGTTCTCGATCTCTCGTGGAATAAACTAATCAGGTAAAAATATTTTAAATAATACACCTTTCACAATTCATTTTCCCTGTTAATGACACCCCGCTGCCTGCCATCTCCATCTCTCTCTCTGCATACAACAAGGGTTCCTCACCTCTGGGTCATGGACCCCTGGCAGCCTCTCCAGAATGATAATGGCCCTTCTTAGAACATTCTTAACTAACTAAAGGAAATGCTAAATCTCAAGTACCTCTCAACATCAGACTCCCAAGCTTCGCTGAGCATCCCAAGCACCCATGCTCACTGCTGATGGGGGCTTGGGTATCTCCTGCATTCTCCTTCCCCCGCGATGTGAGTGCCCACCTGGCCATGATGGGCCCTGGTGTTTTTCCCAGGAGGTTCTCAGATCTTCCCGTCCTCTGAGCTTTTCACCACCTGCCTTCCCCAGGGAGCCCTTCTTCACATCCCAAGGCCACAGGCAGCACTCGGCATCTCTTGTTTGCTTTGTGTTGGCACTGTGCTGCACCTGCTAGCCCAGGACATAGAGCAGTGGGTCTGGAGCCAGGGAGACCCGAACCCGAGTCTAGCCTCAAACACCGGCTGTGTGATCTTGGGCGAGTTACTTCACTACTTGCCTCAGATGGAAAATTGAGATAATCGAAGGTCTCATCTTCCCAGGTGGTTGTGGGGACCCAGTGAGATAGTCGTAAAGCACTGAGCACCTGACCCACAGGAGGTGCCTGTTCCCTTCCCTACCATCCCCAGGGGTAGTTTCCTATACGTGGGTCTGTCCCAGACACACAGTCCCAGAGAGACAATCCTGGGATCCCAAGATATAAACAAGTCGGTAACTCCCTATATCACTCTCGGCTTCTTTTCCCAAGCCATAAGACCACGGCACATGGGGATCTGTCTGCCCAGAGCTCCTGCAACAGGGAGATTTCCTATCTGTTTCCTCCTTTGCTATATCAATAGATGGGAGGCAGTCCCTCAGGATTGTTTTGTTTTGATCTGAAAACCAGTGATTTTGAACAACTTTTTTTCAGATGGTTGTTGATTTGTTGGTATCTCTTCTTTGGGATTCTGCTTGTTCACATCCTCTGCCCATTTACCCTGGAGGTGGCTTGTTGTGTACACTTTTACCTAATTCCACACATGTCCTTGTTCCTGACCTCCACTAACTGTTATTTATTTACATTTTTCTTCATTCTGTTCCGATTCCACTCCCTGTAGCTCTGAGGTTTTCCTTTGCCATCAGAGTTAATCTCCTTTTCTTTGTTAAAAGGACCTGAAAGAGGAGATGTGGTCCTCGGCAGGATCTCTGCATCTGCCCACCTTGGTTTGGGTCCTTGCCGGGGCCCCCTGATAACCAAGTGGCAGTAATAATTATTGGATGACTGAATGGTTTATGGGTTCTAGAGCAAAGGCATTGTTTTTTGTTTTTTTGTTAATATAACTGTTTATTGACAGAACCCATGCCTGGGTAATTTTTTACAACATTATCCCTTGCACTCACTTCTGTTCCGACTTTTCCCCTCCCCCAGATGGCAAGTAGTCCTATATATGTTGAATATATCACAATATATCCTAGATACAGAAGGTAGAAATAACCCGGGAAGAAAAACAAAAATGCAAACAGTTTGCATTCATTTCCCAGTGTTCTTTCTTTGAGTGTAGCTGCTTCTGTCCATCCTCGATCAATTGAAACTGAATTAGATCTTCTCTTTGTTGAAGAAATCCACTTCCATCAGAATACATCCTCATACAATATCATTGTCGAAGTGTATAATTATTGGAATCCTTACAAACTGCTAACTAATTAGAGTTGATCTAATCTTACAAGAAGATTTTGGCCAGAACCTGAAACAAGGTACTAAGTAGAACTAATTAATACAAGGCTTGTGTTCACACCTTTACTCATTGGAGTTCACAAGTATGCCAGCTTCACAAAGTAAACTTTCTAACTTCAAGGGAGTTCACACCTCCCTTAAAGCTCTTTGGGCCAGAGAGCACTATGGGAGAAAACCCATAATCCCATTCTCTCAGAAGATTCGCATATAAGGAGAGAGAGCTATTCCAGAATACATTTTTCCTCTTGGCTGGCTGGTGGCAGACGAAGAGTTTTCAGAGGATAAAGCTACGAGTGGAGAGTTCAGTGGACAACCAGATTCATCTTCATCTCACACCACTGTAGTTGGTGACTGTGCTCCCCAGAAGGAAACAATTCCATCTCTGTGTTGGTTGGAGGCTGAAGAAAGCAGAGGCAGAGGCTGAAGGACAGAACCTTTGGATTTGGAGACATTCGGAGGGCTCTAAGCCTCTAAACCGGCTGTGTTTTGAGAAGAACAAGAATTCCAACATTTGAACTCATAACATATAATGATCTGGTTCTGCTCATTTCACTCAGTATCAGTTCATGTCAGTCTCTTCAAGCCTCTCTGTATTCATCCTGCTGGTCATTCTTTACAGAACAATAATATTCCATAACATTCATATACCATAATTTTTTCAGCCATTCTCCAACTAATGGGCATTCACTCAGTTTCTAGTTTCTTGCCACTACAAACAGGGCTGCCACAGACATTTTTGCACATGAGGGTCCCTTTCTCTCCTTTAAGATCCCTTTGGGATACAGGCCCAGTAGAAACACTGCTGGGTCAAAGGGTATGCACAGTTTGATAACTCTTTGGACATAGTTCCAAATCAGTCTCCAGAATGGTTGGATCCGTTCACAACTCCACCAACAATGCATCAGTGTCCCAGTTTTCCCGCATCCCCTCCAACATTCATCATTATTTTTTCCTGTCATCTTAGCCAATCTGACAGGTGTGTAGTGGTATCTCAGAGTTGTCTTAATTTGCATTTCTCTGATTAATAATGATTTGGAGCATATTTTCATATGTCTATAAATAGTTTCAATTTCTTCATCTGAGAATTGTCTGTTCATATCCTTTGACCATTTATCAATTGGAGAATGGCTTGATTTCTTATAAATTTGAGTCAGTTCTCTATATATTTTGGAAATGAGAAAGGCATTGATTTTTAATAAAACTCTCACCATCTCTTTACTCCTATCTTAAACTTCCTTTGAAGGTCTTCCTTGAGAGTGGACGGGGGGAATTCTGATATTTAAGAAAGCTAGAAAAGCATCTGTAGTGATTGGGTTGGAGAAGTTTTGCCATCCAACAGTGAAACCACTGACGTATGTTGTACTGGCGTGAGCGCCCACGGGATCCATGACAGTGTCAGTGGTTCCAAATACTTATCATCGAAACATCAGAACACTCAAATCTCTACAGCTTATTCAGGAATCGCTACTGTAAACAAAATCTCTGAGTGTGAGCCTAGGACATGAGAGGTTTCTCTTGGTTCCTGAAGTCGATTGTGGAGGCTTTGCAGGGCTCCTTCCCCTGGAGACTGGACCCCCCGCGTCTGCTGCATTTCCCACACGTGGTCACGTTGCTTTCCAGTAACTGATTTTCTTTCCCACAGCAGCACTCGCAGAGATGGTTTGGTTCCATCTCGTTTTTCTCTTCATTAGGTTCTTTTAATGTTCCCAGCTGAAGATTTAGGGCTCAGTTTTCAGGAGAATATATTAAAGATGGCTCTCTATTTAATGCACAGAGAGAAGCCATTTTTCTTTTTCATGTGTTAGTCCAGGGTAATGTCTCTGGGTTTTCGTGAAGGTGACTTGCTAAGTTTTCTCGTCTCCTTTTCCAGAAATGTGCTGGCCAGCGCATCCGCCGACAGCTCGGTGATCCTGTGGGACATGTCTTTGGGGAAGCCCGCGGCTAACCTGACTTTACACACAGACAAGGTACTTGATTAGGTATTTTCTTTCTAGGGAGAAAGCCACACTACCCCCCAGTAAGACAGACTGCCTCCCTCTCACACACCCCGAGATTCCAAGCCCGGTGTCCTTCAGCTGCTGTAGCGTGCCCCGAGAGGCTCCAGGGGTACTCGTCCCCTGATCACAGGTGGTCACCCCGAGGGCCGGCTGGAGTCTGTCCTGGCATCGGGGCACAGACACGCGTGTTTTAGGAAGCGTTCTCACCCATCCGAGACAGGGATATCGCTGCACAGACTGTGTGTGTCTAGTCTCACCCTCCTTAGGATGAGACCGTTGTCTCCTCTTTGTTAAAGGTTTCGTTTTTATTGATTTTGTTTTCAGTTCTTTTCCAGATTCAAGGGAAAAGTTGAATGAGCAAAATCAGTACATCGCCCAAGTTAGATGGAATACACCGCTTTTCACCCCTTGTTCAGGGCCCTGCTTGGTCATTCTAATGCCAGGGGCTCGTTTTGAATCCTCTCCTTTCTCAAGCGGGATCCCACAGTTGTCTGTTGTTGTTTGACTCCTTCAGGTCCAGACGCTGCAGTTCCATCCGTTTGAAGCACAGACCTTGATTTCTGGGTCCTACGACAAGTGAGTGTCCTCCCTGGCGCAGCGGCACCTTGGGAACGGTTCTGGTTGGGTCATGGTGTTCTAGGGCCTGGGTCAGTGCATGCCTGTCACACAAGTTGGTGCTCTTGGGAAAGTCCACCTGAGACTCGGTGAAACAACAAAGGTGATCGGAACAGAGGAGGGTCCGCCCCTGCCACCCTTCTGGACCAGACCCTCTGGCAGACTTAGTTGTGGGAAGCATGTTACCTTCCCTCTAGATTCTAGTGGATTTTTCAGTGCAAGTTAATTGGGTCTGAATCACCAAGTGATATTTGGTTTTAAGAAACTGCTACAGGTCTATAAGACTGAGAGATCAGAGGTCAAAGGGTCATCAGCCTGGAGCCAGAAAGGAATGAAGCACCATTGGAGAAACTGAGGCCCGGGAGCTTGGCAAGCAGCAGAGGGGAGATTTGCACCCAGAACTTGGAACTCCAGAGTAGCTAGCAGTGCAGTTTTCAGGGAGCAGATATATTTATGTATATTTATGTCCTTTGATCTCCACAATCACCCTCGGGGGGGGGGTCCCCATTTTACAGATGAGGAAATTGAGGCAGGCATAGGTGAAATGACTGCCCAGGAGCCAAGCATGTGTGTCCCACTCCCCCCTGGGAGCAGCATTTTGCAGTGACTAAATACTGATCTATTGTCTCATCTCATGCTTCCAACAGTCTTAATTACACTTTACAAATGATGTTCATTTAGTCAGAGTGACTTGCTCAGTGTCATTTTACTAAGAACATTAGTAAGGGCTTGAACCAAGGAAGCCAAGTCCAGGACAGTGCCCACACAACCCTGATGCCCAGGGCAGAGAGGAGAGGCTGGGGGAGGAAGGGGAGAGGCTGAGGCTGAGACAGTCCAAGGGGAGCCCGGACCGCCTCTGCTTCAGCTGGGAAGGCCGCTGGGTGCCCTCCCCGTGGGGGAGAGCCCGAGGAAGGGTCTGGGTGCTCGGCGCCCCTCACCTCCCTGTGCTCGGCCCTCCAGGTCCGTGGCCTTGTACGACTGCCGCAGTCCCCAGGAGAGTCACCGCCTCTGGAAGTTTAGCGGGCAGGTGGAGAGGGTCACGTGGAATCACTTCTCTCCTTGCCACTTTTTGGTAAGAACCTACTCAGGGCCACGGCCTGGCCCTGCGGCTGCCCAGGCAAGGAGCCTCCATCTGGCAGCGGGGCCAGTCTGGCACCCAGGGCATTGGGGCGGCTGAGGCTGGGCAGGGGGAGGGAGAGGAGCCCGAGCTCTTCCAGTCTGGACTGGCCCCGCCGGGCGCCTGCCCTCCCCCCCGCCGTGCCCTTGGCTGTTCCCGCAGGGCACCCCTGTTGGAAGGTGCGTGGCGAGGGCAGGCTTGCTGCCCAGCCCCTGGTGGCAGTGACGCGGTGAGAGCCACGTCACGCCGTAACGCGATCCTCGGAAGCACGCTGGGAGGGAGGAGGAGGAAACAGGCGGGCCAAGCTATCGGGCCGAACTCGGCTCTCCGACTTTGGGCCTTGAGCTCTGTCCGGGGCAGGGCTCCTCCGCTGTGACCCCGACAAGAGTCTCCTCGCGGCCCAGGGTTCCCTGGGCTTTCCCCTCCTGCCCGCCTGGACACCTCCGTAGGGAGCGAGTCTGTCACGGCAGCCGTGTGGCGAGGGCTTGTCGGCTGACAGGAGGGGCCGCTGAGCCCCGCGGCCCCTGGGCCTCCCGGGCCCTCTGCTGACGGGCGCCTCCTTGCCCCCCCCAGGCCAGCACGGAGGACGGCTTTGTGTACAACCTGGATGCCCGCTCAAACAAGCCCGTCTTTACGCTCAAGGCGCACGATGAGGAGGTCTCCGGTGAGTGTGTGACGGACCCCTTCGGTCCCCGGGATTGGGCGGGGGCTTCGGGGCGGCTGCTGAAAGTCTCTCCCCTTGGGTGCCCGTGGGGCCGCCCTTTCCAGGACTCGAGCTGAGCAGCCAGATTAAGGGCTGCCTCGTGACCTCCTCCTCCGACAAATACGTGAAGATCTGGGACGTGTTGGGAGACAAGCCGAGTCTGGTGCACTCCCGGGACATGAAAATGGTAAGAGGCTTGCTGGCCCTCGGGCCCCGGGGAAGGCGTCCTCCCTGCCGGGGGCCCCGGGGGTCCTGCACTCCCTGAAAGCGCGGGTCCTCGGAGCCCATTGGGCCTCCTTGTCCCCATCTCGGAGAGCAGGGAGCCGGCCCAAAGCAGGTGGGGAACAGGGAGAGGGCACAGCGAGGGCTCGGCTATCGTCGCTCCGCCTCTGTCTGTCCGTGGCCGGGGTCTTCAGAGGGTGGCAGGAGATGGGCAGGGAGCGGAAGCAGACCCTGCACCAACGGTGCCCGCTTGTTCTCCCTCAGGGTGTTCTCTTTTGTGCCTCGTGCTGCCCGGACCTGCCTTTCATATACGCGTTTGGGGGGCAGAGAGAGGGGCTCCGGGTCTGGGACATCAGCACCATCTCTTCAGGTAAGGCTCCCTCCGCCGGGTGCGAGCACAGGCAGCCTCGGGCCGGCCCGCCCCCGTCTCTCTCACCCTCCGCTCGGTTCCCCCCCTTTGGTGACAAGGCCTGTGGTTTCACCACGCCGGGCACTCCCGGAGGGGCAGCTCCCCCCCCCACCCCGATGGGCAGCCTCGTGGCGGCGGCCTCGGAGAGAGCCCAGGTGCCGCCCAGGCCATTGCCGCCTTGTGAATGACTCTATGGGGTCTGATGAAAGCACTCGGAACACTTAGTGAAAAAGAAACCTAGCAAATCCTGGCTCCTCGGGGGTTGCAGCATGCTGTGTGAGCGGCTAGCCGGAAGTCAGGGTCTCTCAGCAAGTGGGCGGGCCCAGCCCCTTCCTTAGGAAAGTTGTAGACCCCTCCAGACGCCTCTCCCCAACACACACACACACACACACACACACACACACACACAGCCCCTCTGCTCATAGCAGGTCTCGGCTCGGAGGGCTCCCGTTTTGGTCCTTCCACCAGGAGCTGTCCCAGCACAGTGCCAGGCTCAGGGAACAGCTGGAGGGGGAGGGATGGTTCCCGGCCTCCAGGGGTGTCTTGGCCCTGATTGCAAAAGGAGCATTTTGGGTTTCAGGACTTGCTTCCCTCCTGGTCACTGGTTCTGTGGGAGGTCGTGACCCTCGGGCTCTTGTTTCCTTTTCAGTGAATGAAGTTTTTGGGCATCGAGAGCGGCTGATGGTCACCAGCCAGTCCCAGTCAGGGGTCAGCGGCTCCCTCACACTCCCGGGGAGAGACAGCGGGGACGTGGACACGGCCATGGAATCTTAATAAATTTTTTACCTCACGCTCTCTCGGGGGTGCCCATTCACTCGCTGCCGAGGCTGCCACGCAGGCTGATGGGGCAGGGAAGCTTTGCCCACCGGCTAAAATCCTCCCTTTCTGGAGGGACTGGGAGTGGGAGTCAGGGGGTGGGTAGTGTGAGGGGAGGTTTGTGTGTCGTTGGAGATATGGGGTGGTCTGGGGGTGACTGTGGGAAGGGGGTGGGCACACCTACACCTGCCATCTGCCCTGGGCCAAAGCCCAGTCTGAAAAGCGGGTTCCCTTTATCCCCTCTCCATCCTCCCATTATCAGAAACTCTGTACAGCCGGGGCCCTGGTTGTGGCTTTTAAAAAAGGTTTCTGCCGCCCATCTGTGCTTCCCGGGGTCCCTGCCGTCCCTCCCAAGCTCCTCTGGGGCAGCAGTTCATCAGTTGGCATTTCCACCCTGGCTTTGAGTCAGCGAATAGTTTCTTTGTCTGTGCACAAGGTCCCACACTCCCCACAGAATAAAAAGACAAAAGGCAAACAATCCCTGCCCTCGCGGAGCTGGCAGTCCACAACAGGACACTGCCCAGGGTGCTGCTGGCCGGGATTGGGGGAGACTCATGGTCAGGGACAGCCTCAGACTTGTAGCTGCGGGACCTGGTGAGTCACATCCCTGCGGCCTGGCTCGGTTTCCTCATCTGTAAGAGGGGGGCCTAATAGCAACCCCTTCCTCCCAGGGTGAGGGTCAGATGAGAACCCTCTGTAAAGCCTGTGGCAGGAAGGTAGGGATGTCGTTACCCCTGAGGGCACCAGGTTGGCAGGGACAGCCAGGGAGGTCAGCAGTCCTGAGATGGAAGTGTCAGCTGCTGCTGGTCTGAAGGCGAGTTTGAGAAGACCTGAGCTCCTCCAATGCCCCCACTTTACAGGAGAAACCGAGGCCCAAGGTGGGGGGGAGAGGGGGGGAAAGAAAGCATACACAGACTCAGAGCTGCAGACCCACTGGGCTCAGGACTAGGAAGAGACTGGACCAAGTCTCTGAGGAGGCATTCAAACGCAGCACCGCTGACTCCAGAATCCCTCCTTGTTCCTGCCCTTCCTCGGCTCACCCCCTCCCCATCATTCTTGGTGCCTCCCCTCCCCAGAGCCACCCCTGTAGCCTTGCAGACATGGGCAGCCCCTCCCATAAGGCCCACCTCATCTGTCCTGGCGACTTCCTCTGAGGCGGGCCTGGGAGCCTTCCACCCAGGGCACAGCTACACGGGCCAGACAGAACCACCAGCTTACAGCGCACCAGCAGCCGGAGGCGGTCGGGCCCAGCTAGGAGCTCGCCCTCGCCTGCACCTGCCTCCAAGAAAGGTTCCCCCCGGAGAAAGGCCTGCTCCAGAGCCTCCCGTTTGTGAAAGGCCCCTTCGTCCCTCTCTTCTCTTCTCCCTCTCTCCCTCCTCCCTTCCTTCCTTCTTCCTCCTCCTTGCCCTCCCTTCTTTCCTTCCTTCCTTCTCTCCTTCCCTCTCTCCCTTTCTACCTTCAAAGAAAAACCAGTTAAACAAAACTAATAGCAAGACTGCGTCCAATCCTGAACAGAGGACTCGTCATCCCCCACTCTGCCACCTCTTTTTCTGGTTCCTTCATGGCTTTCTCCATCGCTGGCTGGACTTAGGCTGTCTCTCCGTGATCCTTCCAGCCACTACCCCTTGGCCCTTGGTTCTATTTGCTTCTCTGGCTCTGCCTCATTCTTCCAGTACTGTAAAGGACGTATTCACGCACTTTTTGCTGGGAGGCACACGAGCTTTTTTGTCTCCAACGCCATCCATCTGTTAAAGCAAAGAAGAGAACATTTGCTAGTGATTAATCTAATTACACTTATCTACTAGAAAACTCCATTAATTCAGATGTGACTTTTTTAATGGGTTAAATTAATGGGATTTTACTGTTCTTTGTTAAGGGGGTTCTTCGTGTATTAAAAACAAATTCAGGCCATTGGAGCTTGTCACATAAACTACTTTGCATTTATTTCGAGGAGGTAATGAGCAGTATCTAGAACAGTTCCAGCCAGCATGAGTGATCAGGCAACAATAATTTGAGTCCTGATTATGCAACGAGTGTTGTTCTGACTCCAGGCCTGGTGGTGTTATTAAGTAACGTCATTAGGTCTGGGACATGGCCGGGTCACTTTCCTGTGCCTCAGTTTCCTCAGCTGTCAAAGAAGAGGTTGGACTAGATGGTTTCTAAGGTGCTTCACAACTCTGAAATCCTCTCAAGTATTCAAATGGAAGGCTTAGGGAACATTGATGGGAATACTGAGTTACGGAGGGTTAACCTGTGCATGGTCCCACCAACTAAACAGTATCAGTTGTGTTTCGTGGCCCCTGAGTATCTTTGATGGCAAAAGCCTCGACCTTCACTTTGTTTTTCCCCAACTGGGGGATTTAAAGCCTCAGGACTTAAGTTGGCACATGTGTATGTACCTGTATAATATGTGAACCTATTGCAAGTGCTCACAAAGTACAAACTCAGTGAATTAATCAGTTACCGATCCCCTTCCCATAAAACGCAAAACTTTCTTCTTTAGAAATTCCAGCAGCAAAATTATTTGGTTTTCTTGTGGTTATTTGTTTTCTGCATTTTCTTCTATCTGAGCCAGTTCCTGAAAAGTCCCTAACAGCATATTCCTCGATCATCTTCGGGGCTTTTGAATAATTTATATCTCACAGTCGAGTGCCCGTGTGCCCTAACCAATTAAAGACAATGGGCCACAAAAGTGTTCTCTGCTTATCAACGCAATGCCCACAATCCCCCTGCAAACACACAGATCCTGGAACCCACCGTGTGGTCCACAGCGGAAGGTAGGGAACGGGTGGGTTAGCGGGGCAATAAAGGATCCGCATGGTGTCGATTAAATCGGAAGAGAACCCTGGAGGAGAGATGAGCGCATCTTAAAATATAATAAGGCTCACGATACCACAGAGATAGCAGAGTCTGTGCACATAACCAACACAAAAGATGAATCCCATTTTAATATTAGCCGCAACCAGGACTGGAGAGGAAATCTGCCCGACAAAACCAAGATTCCTGGACAGCAGAATTAACTTAAGGTTTGTGATCTCAGTAAATAAGAAAGGGGTATGTGTCAACCTGTTTTTTTTTTTTTTTTTTTTGGTCTGCGCGATCAACGGTGACGAGTGGTCCCTTAATGGAAAAAAAAAGCTAAGGCGACAGCTTTATGAACTGAGGTTTGCTTCTTAATCCTGTCGTGTGACACGTAAGCTTTTGTTCATTTCCGTAGGGCCTGTGCCCGACGGCAAGTATGATTCTGTTTAGTTGACTGGACCGTATTCTGAAAATGTAAATCAAGATGGCCACCTGGGAATGCGTCAACAAGCATTTATTAATGCCAGGTACTGTGCTGGGTGCTGGGCACACAATTCAAAGACTGAAACAGCTCCTACTTCCAAGGAGCTGACATTCTGATGGGGGAGGAAAAGGGGCCAGCAAACCCAAATAAGTAGAGGGGGATGGAACTCGATCTGAGATTTCTTCAGGAGAGGGAACTCCTCCACCAACACAAGGGAGCACAGTATGATTTTAGAGACTTACCTGAAGGGATGAGAGTTTCAATGCTTTGCTGCGGGTCACACAGACAAGACGGGGAAGGAGGCACTCGAACCCGGGTCTTCATGCCTCTGTCACTGCCCCTACATGGCATCTACAGGATTTCCCACGTGTCTCAGCGATGTTTTAAGCCTTAATAGCTAAAAGAAATCTATCTTAAGAGAAAAACCGAAGCCTTAATGGCTTGACTATACTGAGACATTTGGGACACTATATACAGAATAATAAACATAAAGGGAATAAATGCAAATATAAAGGAGTCAAATTCAAGGTCATTTGGGAGTTAGAAGGAAACGATTGTTCTTAATAGTAGAAATATAAGTAGAGTGACAGTCTAATTCTCTTTCCCTGCTGTGAATGCTAAGATTCAGAGATGCACGGGCGTATAGATGAGTAGAAAAAAAGAGGGAGGGGGATTCCTAATCTGTTCCTGGGCACTTGTTCCACCCTGTGTAAGGGACAACTTCCATGGACCCCAATTTCTTTTGTGCAATGAGGATAACAAGCTATTTCTGCCTCGCAGGGGTATGAGGTGAGGGGTGTTAGCAACTTTGAAGCATCATAGAAATATGGGTTATGATTTTGGGACCAGATGAATCATCTGAAACACACATTAGCTCTGAGTCTTCAACAGTTGTGTTAAGTCATCAACCCACCATTCTCTCTCTTTGCTCCCAAAGGTTAACTGTTGATTTTAAGTGTGGGATGTACTAAAGGTTCTTTGCCTAGATCAAATATTCCCTAATATTATTGGAGAAGTTGGTCTTTGTACTGCTCACCAGATTTGACTCTAACTGAGGGGTTATTATACAAGGATTTATAAACATACACACAAATGGATGGATGGATGGATGGATAAATAAAGAGTAATAGGCAAAGATGGATGGATGGATAGACAGAGACAGACAAAGATAGCTGGATACCCAGGCAGATGGATGGATGGATAGACAAATGGACAGATGGACAAATAGAGAAATATAGTTTCACAGAATGTAGATTTATAAAGTTATATATAATTACAAATTTTTCTATAATTATATTTCAATGTACTTAGTTTTCTTTGTAATCCTCTTTTAACACATCTAAAGAAAATTCAGAAAAGGGGATCCATGCACTGCTGAAAGGGTCTGTGATCCCAAAAATGTGAGGAACCCCTGCATTGACTAACCAAGGTAGGCAAGCCATGGAAATATTTAACATAGGGAAGGTGATCTCTTCTTCAAAGCATTGTGTCCACACACTAGTTCTGTCCTCTCTGTAAAGGAATATTGAGATAAATGTTTTGTGTCTAACTTCTTTTCCAGGAATATTTTTCTCCTCTCATCTAGCCCTCACATCATCTCCCAGGATAGTATAGCCATCCCTTCCACATTGGGGGGCCAGGGACATGGTTCCCCTGTGATAGGGAAAATGCATCTATAATTTTTTGGCCCTTTATACCAAATAAATCAATTATTATGTTACTCAAGGTAAAACATATTGATATGATACAATACTATAGAGATGTTATTCATTTCTGAGTTTCTAAACTTTTTGTGTTTTCTGCCGGCCCTCACATAAGATGCAGCTTACACAAAACTCCCAATTTTTTTTTTGTTGTTGTTGATCCACGATATATCTAAACTGCAATAGAGAAAATCAATATGTGGCAAGGATAACTGTAGTAGATGTGACACGCTTTCATTCTGTTTCCTCTTAATTAGGGAGCAGATCTGCAATTTCAGTAAAATAGGGAACTCTCAGAGAAGGAAAACCCTCTCTTATCCACGGAAGTCGCCAGATATAGTAGTTAAGTGAGTTACCCCATGTCCTTTAGCCAGCATGTCAGCATGTCCTATCAGAATTCTTTAATATCGTCGAGCAAATCGCCTATTATGTGCCAGGCACTATGGAAGCAAATGAAAATGGGTAATTAAGTTGCTTTGGATGAGATTGTGTCTGAGCGTAGAATCGGTTTATCAAGAAGCTTAGAAGATGACTAGCTATGTTTGTCTGCAAAGAAATACAGATCCAGATCTCATGACAGCAAACTTCAAAGACTATTGTTATCGTTGTTCAGTCCTGTCTGATTCTTGGTAATCCCATTATGGGGTTTTCTTGACAGAGATAATCGCCATTTTTTTGGTCTTTGTTTTTGCCATTTACAAAAATGTTTGCCTTTGTTTTTGCCAAAGGTTTGCCATTGCCTTCTCCAGGTCACTTTACAGATGAGGAAACTGAGGTAAAAAGGAGTGTCTTGACCTGGGTCCGCCAGCTAATTAACTGTCTGAGGTCAAATTTGAATTCAGCTCTTCAGGTCTAGTGCTCCACGGTACCACCCAACTGCCCCTTCAGAGATTGCTGGCTTTTATCTGTAGGATAGAGCACTGCTTAAAATGAATGGCTGGTTGACAAGTATGGAAATATATGTTTATCAATGAACAATTTAACAAAAAACACAAAAATGTTTTTTGTAGTTTGCAGTCTAGGGGAGGGAGGAAGAGAGGGAGAAAAATTTGGGACACAAGGTTTTGCCAGGGTGAATGTTGAAAACTTTTACATATATTTGGAAAAATAAAAAGCTATTAAATGAAAATGAATGGCTGGGAGCATGATAAATGTGGAAATAGGTATAGAAGAACTGTACATGTTTAATATATGTTGAATTACTTGCTGTCTAGGGGAAGGGAGCTGGGGCAAACGGAAGGAGAAACACTTGGAACACAGGCTTTTGCAGGGGTGAATGTGGAAGACTATCTTTGCATGTGTTTTGAAAATTAAAAGCTATTATTAAAAATTGAAAAGGAAAAAAGGAGTAGCTGGGAAATAATGATAACTTTTTGGTTATGAATAGACATTTTTATTACATCTTTGAGGTCGTTACACCACCTTGGGGCCATTTAAAAAAATCTCATCCTTATATGGTTGACAGTAAGTAAATAATTAACTTAATATAGTTGGTAAGGAAGTAAGACCTAGCGAGATTAATTTACAAGCAAATAGAGATGAAAGCTTGGATGGAAGCTGGGCCCTGCCTCACTCCTGACTCTCTGGGATTTCTTCTTAAACCTGTGCCTGTAGTAGAGCTATGAGGCCTCAGGAAGGTGTCCTAGTAGAGTCCGCATTAGCGTATTTTAATTCATTTCTAAAATGTGTGGGGGGGGGGGGGAGGGGACCCTGCTAGTTAGAAAAAGATGCCATGTGGCTGCTTAGATATGGCCCATATAAAAGGGGCCCATGCTGATTGGCCAAAGGCTTAGCAGGCCCTATAGCCATAGATGCAGAGCCGGAGCTGTGTAAACAGCTAGATTATGGGGTAGCAGGCAGTTCCATAGGGCAGAACACAAAGCACTGGCCCGAGTCAGGAGGACCTAAATTCAAATACAATCACAGACATTTAATAGTGAGCTGTGTGACCATGGGTAAGTCACTTAACCCCATTACCTCAAAAAAAAAGAAATAGAATGATGGTATAAGTTTCCAGATTAAGCAGAAAAAGACCAAACCAGGGGAATTGAGTCTAAAGAATGTTTCCTGTACTCCCAAATTAGAATAATTCAGATAGAATATCTGAAGATGCTTGTTTCTATAGAAAAAGAACCCAGAACTATAACTTCCTTTACATATTTTCTTCAAGCCTATTTTCCAAGTAAGAAGAACATTTTTACTCTTTCAGCTTAAGAACTATCCCCAAAGAGCAGCTAGGTGGTGCAGTGGATAGAGCACCAGCCCTGAAGTCACTGGACCTGAGTTCAAATTTGACCTCAGAGACTTGACACTGCCTAGCTGTGTGACCCTGGGCAAATCATTTAACCCCAATTGCCTCAGGGGGAAAAAAAATACCACCCCCCCTTCCTTCAGGGGGGCCTAACTCAGTGCCTGGCACATGTTCATGAAGATGCTGATGGTGAGGTTCAGTTGTTGCACTTTTATTAGATAATTTCGGGTCTTGGCAAAAATATCAAAGTGAAAAAAAAAAAAAAAAAAGGAAAGAAAATACCAGAGTGATTTTCCACTACAGCTCGTTTTACACATGAGGAAACTAAGGCAGAGGATTACGTGACCTGCCTAGGGTCACTCAGCTAGTAAGTGCTGAGGCTGGACTTGGATTCTGGAAGGTGAGTCTTCCTGACCCCAAGCCCAGCACTCTGGGCACCACGGCGCCAGAGAACTGTTTTGTTGAAGAAATGAATGCATTTGGATAGAATACTCGGTCCTTTCTAGGGACCAGGGAGAATATAAACTCTTCAAGGGCAGGAGCTGTTCCATTGTTAAAATGTTTATTTTTAGTCATCTTCTTGTCCCTAATATGTTATATGTGTGTGTATATATATATATATATATATATATATATATATATATATATATATATATATATATATATATATATAAAATAAATGTTTCTTGGAATGAATGAATGAGGGTCTGGCCACAATGAAAACTTGAATACAGAATGATTTCATTTTTTTCTTTGCATATCCAGTGCCTGGCATATAGTAGGTGCATCATAAATGTTTTGTTGAATGAATGAATGAGGATCTAGATAGAACGTATGCTTGAAGGAAGAAATGAATGCATGATGCCCTCGAAGGAGTATATGCTTGTGGAGGACAGGAAGTCTTCCCTTTTTTGTCTCAGTATCCCCAGTGAGTGCCTCGAACCTCCTACTAATGGGTGTCTCATCTCCCCGAGGTGGCCGGCAGCCAAGTCGCCTGGAGATGGCCTGGGAGACGGCCGTCTGCATTCTGCTCAGAATATGTCCCAGGCGCCTCCTTCCCACGCTCTGGATTTCCCGTGGCTTATCCACGGAGGGAACCTGGGATCCAAGTCGTCTTTAACATCCTTCACATGACTTTTCTGGAGCAATCCCATGTCCCTGCCAGATTACCAGCTCACCTTATACAGAGGAGGGGCTTAAATCAACCTTCAAAGAAAAGCAATAACTAGTTGTAAATTAAGTCGGATACTCTGAAATTCTCAAAGTCTGTTATTTCAAAATTGATTTCCTTCTGTCAAAATATTCCCTTCTCCCAAATTAATTAACATGTTTGAAAAACAGTGTGTAGATGGATATTAACCTATTCACAATCTCTCTCTGCCTCAGTTTCCTTATCTGTTAAATGTGGGAGTTGGACTTGATGTTTTGTAAGATCTCATTTAGCTCTAGATCAAGGGTTTAACTTCCTTTGTGCCATGACCGCCTTCTATCTAAGCTTATGGATGGACCCTTTGCCAGCATGTCTTTAAATACATAAAATAAAATGTACTGTTATCACAAAGGAAACCAATTCTATAGAAACAGTGGTCAACAAAAATAAAAAGGAAGTTCCAGAAGCCCAGGTACCAACCCCGCCTGGATCTCTGATTCTCTTCCAAGTCTTGATAAGGATTTGTCCCCTGGATCACATGCACCTTGGATGCTGCTCATGTGGGTATGACTGGAGGAGAGATGAAAGTGGAAGCTGCGCTCTCCTCTGGTCACGGGGCAGCCCTGCCACGGTGGTCCCTGGCAACCCTTAGGGGCTTGGTCCTGGACTCTTTCCCTGGGGCCTCCCACTGAGCTAAGTACTGAACTCATCCCTGGGAGCCACTGAGCCTAGATCTCTGGCCCACCGCCCCTAGCCCAGGATCCCCCCCAGCCACAGAGAGGGAGGGCTGCTCCTCACGTCCGCTTTCCCCACCTCGATGCCGCTCACCTTATAACCAATGCCTCTAAAATTGTTTGGCTAAATTGGGGCAAGCCACCGACCCTGTCTACAGGCTGGCAGCGCCCCTTAGTGTCTTGCTTGCTTGGAGAAAAGCTGCCTCAGTTTACCTTTCTTGGATTTCACTCCGGCGCCCCGAGTTTGGTGTTCTCACCACCTTCCTTCATTCAGAGAAGCTCAGGAGTGGAGGAGCAGAGACAGGAGAAAAAGGAGGCAGCAGTGGGGGTGGGGGTGGGAAGGATGCTGCCCGCCTGGGACCCTGTTCGATGCTGATGGACCTTCTTCCTCAGCTGGGATTCACACACACACAATGCACACATGATGCACACACGTGCACATACCCTCGCACACACTGCAAAAGGGCCTCTTCTTTAAAAATTGGTTTCATTTAATTTCTTCCTAGAGTACAGGTTTGAATGAAAAACATTCATTCAATAAATAGTTTAGCAGCAACACCTTCCCGGTCACCTCCGCGCCCAGCCCAGAGGATGCCATCTCTAACAGGCAATCTGTACCAGACAGTGTCACCCCCCCAAAGTCCAAAGAGGCGCTACAGACCCGGGGTGCAGGGCCCCTCATGCTTGAAGGGGCCTGTGGTCGGCCTGGAAGCGGTTCTAGGGCCCCAGAGGGTGCTGGTTTCTCACAGGCCCCCCCCACCCCCAGAGCTCCAGAGCCCCCACTTGGAAGGCAATGCTGTGTGGATGATAAAACCTCAAGTCTGCCCAAAATGTGACAGCCCGGTGGTTCCCCTCTTTAGCCTGTGACAGCCCGGTGGTTCCCCTCTTTAGCCCGTGACAGACCAGTGGTTCCCCTCTTTAGCCCGTGACAGCCTGGTGGTTCCCCTCTTTAGCCCGTGACAGCCCGGTGGTTCCCCTCTTTAGCCCGGGACAGCCCGGTGGTTCCCCTCTTTAGCCCGTGACAGACCGGTGGTTCCCCTCTTTAGCCCGGGACAGCCCGGTGGTTCCCCTCTTTAGCCCGGGACAGCCCGGTGGTTCCCCTCTTTAGCCCGGGACAGCCGGTGGTTCCCCTCTTTAGCCCGGGACAGCCCGGTGGTTCCCCTCTTTAGCCCGGGACAGCCCGGTGGTTCCCCTCTTTAGCCGGGACAGCCCGGTGGTTCCCCTCGTTAGCCCGGGACAGCCCGGTGGTTCCCCTCTTTAGCCCGGGACAGCCCGGTGGTTCCCCTCTTTAGCCCGGGACAGCCCGGTGGTTCCCCTCTTTAGCCCGGGACAGCCCGGTGGTTCCCCTCTTTAGCCCGGGACAGCCCGGTGGTTCCCCTCTTTAGCCCGTGACAGACCGGTGGTTCCCCTCTTTAGCCCGTGACAGCCCGTGGTTCCCCTCTTTAGCCTGTGACAGCCCGGTGGTACCCCTCTTTAGGCTGTGACAGACCGGTGGTTCCCCTCTTTAGCCTGGGACAGCCCGGTGGTTCCCCTCTTTAGCCCGTGACAGACCGGTGGTTCCCCTCTTTAGGCTGTGACAGACCGGTGGTTCCCCTCTTTAGCCTCTGGCACCCCCACTTTTGGCAGAGCCCCCTTCCGTGGCTCCCAGCCTCTCTCCCTTGGCCTCCCCTACGAGCCCCTGGCGGTGGGTGTCACGGGTGACTCCTTTTTGGCGCCCACGTGGCAGCCGAGGTTCGGGCTGCAGCCCTGATGGGCCTCCTGGTTGGGGGAGCGATGATGCGCTGACCAGAAAGGGGGGAGCCACGAGGCGGGAGAGACACTACCGAGGATCCCATTCCCCGCTGGTCGCTGGGCCCTCTGCAAGCTCTGGGCCTGTGGTCCCGTCTTCCCTCCCGGAGCGGGCCGGAGGATCCAGGCTTCTCTAAGTGCTTCGCCCGTTGTCCTTCAGTCTGTCTCGGCCGCTGGCTGGGTCCCCTCTTCTCCCCACGCCCGCCCGCCCGGTCCGGCCTCACTTGCGTCCGGGGAGGACCTCCTCGGTGGGGTACACGGCCCCGCCCAGCCGACAGCCCTCGGCCCCCGCGGCCTCTCCCGGCTCCTCTTCCTCAGACTCCTCCTCCTCTTCCTCCTCCTGGGCCGAGGAGCTGGAGGCGGGGCCTTTGCAGATCTTGAGGTGGCGGGTCAGGTGGTACTTGGTCAGGTAGGCCTTGGAACACTTTTCACAGATGTAATCCCGCTTTCCCTCGTGGGAGTTGAGATGATTCGTCAAGTGATTGGTTCTCAAGAAGAGCTTCTCGCACTTGGGGCACTTGATCTGCCTTTCCCTGGGAAGCCAAAGGTCAGAGCTTGACTCTGGCCGCCTGAGGTCCCTCCCACCCAGGGCCCGACTCTTCCCTGCCACCCACTCCCCTCCCTTCCTTCCCCTTGACCCCCCCCCCCCAGCAAGCCCCAAAGATCTAGTCCCCCCCCCCCCCCAGTGACAGGAAACCAGAGGGCGGGCCTGCTACGTACTGCGTGTGAGTGAGCACGTGCTGCTTGAGGTCCTGCCGCCTCATGAAGAGCTTGTCACAGTAATCGCACTTCAGGTTCTTCTCCCCAGTGTGGATGACCATGTGACACTCCAGGTGAGCCTTCTGGGTGAAGGACTTGTCACACAAGGCGCACCTGTAGTTCTTCTGGCCTGCGCAGAGGCACGAGGGAAGGGCCCGTGAGCCTCCCTGCCCCGGGCCCGGACTCCCCGAGGGCTCCCCCGGAGGGAGGAGCGGGCGGCCCTCACCGCGCCCCGCCCCGGCCCCGCCCCACCCCGGCCCCGCCCTGCCCTGGCCCCGCCCTCACCGCGCCCCGCCCCGGCCCCGCCCCCGCCCCCGCCCCTTACCCGTGTGTATCTTCAGGTGCGTGCGCAGGTTGCTGGGGTCGCTGAAAGCCTTGCTGCAGAAGTCACACTTGTGGGGCTTCATTCCCATGTGGCCCATGAAGTGCACATGGAGCTTGGAGGGCGAGGTGAAGGCCTGCGGGCACATGGAGCACTTCCACTTCCTCTCCTTGCTGTGGTTGGGCCCGTGGCCGCCGCCTCCGTGGCTCTGGCTCGGGAGGTGCTGCTGGATGTGGCTGCTCAGGTGGGCCTTGAACTCGGCGTAGGAGTTACACTCCTTGCCGCAGGTACACACGTGCACGTCCGGGTGCTCAGGAACCCCTGCGGGCAAAAGCAAGGGGTCAGGCCCGGGCCGGGCCGGGCCCGGGACAAGCAGCTGCGTCCCCCAGGAGCCCACGTCCCCGCCGCACCGAGGCTGTTCCTGCTGCTCCCGTTACTCCTGCGCCGGCACTGATGAAGGAAAGGGACCTGCGCTCAGCTTACCCATCTGCTGGGCGTAGTCCCGGCTGTAATAAAAAAGCAGCTCGTTCTCCGGAGGGATATCCTGGGAGGTGCAGAAGTAGATCTTCCCGTCGTGAGGATAAGCCACCAGATTCTGCTCCTCCCGGTTCCTGAAACACCACACGTTTGACAACCCGTCAAGCTCGGGGTCGGGGCCTCAAAAGCGCCGCTCTGACAGGCTCAAGAAGCCGCCCCCCTCAGGCCCTTCTGCGATGGCTCCCCGGCATTTAGCCACAGAGAGGACCGCTCCTGAGATCCCCAGGCCCAGACCAGCCCCGGCAGCATGAGGAGACCCAGCTCCCAGGAAGAGGGAGGCGGGTCCAGGACTCTGTCCCCCTCCTCCCCGAGAGGGGCAGGCACAGACAAGCGGGAAGGTGGGCAACCCCACATCTAGGTCTGTATCACCTGAGGATGGGCTGAAGACTTGGGGGAGGGAAGGCTGGGGAAGAGCTGCCCCCCCAAAATGGGACATGGGGACCTTCCCACTATTAGAAGGGCCGTCCCTGGAGGAGGGATCACAGCTGTTCTTTTTGACCCAGAGGGAAGAAACCGAAGCAAAGGGACTGAAAAGGTATAAACTGGGAGCTGGGCCCAGGAGCCTTCAAGCAGACTGAGGGCAGGGCCGGGCTGGGGCCCCCTGCCAACTCTCCCAAGTCTGTGACTCTGGAACACTTAGGGAACCCCCACTTAGGAAAACATGCTCCGGGATAACTAGGGGTTTCCTTCCTAACCTCAGAAAGTGGCTACATTGTTCACAGCCCGAGGGAATGCTTAGGTAACAGTGAGTGTAGCCAGCCCCTCTCGCTTTCCCCCATTTTGTCAGCTCCCACTTCTCCTCACAGAGGCAGTTCCTCATGGAGGCCTCCCAGCAACATCATCACCTCCCGCCTCCCAGAGCATCTGGGCCGGGCTGCCAGGAACGAAGCTGCCTCCTTGCTGAAACTAGGGGTGACTCGGTCTCCACGAGGAAGACAGAACCAGGGGGTTACTCCAGCCAGCTGAAGCCCATCAAGCAATTAAAACTCCTTAATTGCCAGGAGAGGAGCTTGAGCATTCCCACCTGAAGGCCTCCTACCTACCCAGTGGGCTGGTCTTGCCTTTGAGGGCCACGTGAGGGTCACGTGATAACCCATCTGGCCAATCAGAGGGAAGACACCCTTGGCTTTAAAAGGCCCTGTGGGCCTTACTCAGGGTCTGGGGTCGTCCAGAAAGGCTACTGACCCAGTTGAGTTACTGCTGGATGCTACTCACATCCTGGCTTTTGGCTGAGGTGCCAGTGGGACCAGTTTACTCACAGTCCATGTGTCACTGTTAGTAAAATGTTCTTTTGCCCTGGAGAAAACTGGGACAAAGCATCATTTTTACTTGTTATTGTTTTGGGATTCACGGGGAATTTTAGGGTGAAGGCTGGTCCCCTAGGTCTCTTAAAAACAATCTCTCACTTCTTTGGGCCTTAGTGGACACTTTCCACCTCTCAGGAGTGTTTTTCTTCTAGGAAACTGTGGCTGTGACCTGACTCTCCCCCTGAAACCCAAGATCTCTTGGCAAGGAGGTAAGGACCATCTTGGGGATATTTTTGTATTAAAAATTGCCATTCCGTGTATATATTTGAAATAATTGGCAATAAAAAGCCAGTTAAATTCCCTGGACTGCCTTTGAAGGGGATTGTTACCTTCAAAGATCTCTCCAAGTAGAACTGAGAGAGAATCAGGAGCTGCTTTGAGTGTGCACCAATTTTCAGCATACTTCCAAACTTACACAACTGAGAACCCCATATTTCTATCAGAAAAGTGGGAACTATTTTGCTTCCCTGGTGATCTCCAAGACGTTTTGGAGAACTGAAAATTTCCTGATTCTAGCCAGAGAATCATAAAGTATCCTAGTGATGGATTTTGGGTTTTTGTTTTTGTTTTGTTTTTTTAGTTTGGGGAATAGGGAGTGCCAATGGAACTATTCCCACCTGGTATCCCAGTAGGGTTCCTATGGAAATGGAGAAAATTGGTTTATATCCCACTAATGGCATAGAGATGATGATGATGATTTTTTTTTTTAACTTCTGTGAGTGAGTATATGTGTGTGAGTGTAAAGAAAACCTCTTTCTCTTATGGTTGGATCAGCCTGTGGAGTGTGGTTATGGCAGACCACTTTTTTTTGTTGTTGTTCTGGCTGTAATTTCATTAATGTTACTGAGTGATATTACCTCTTTAATTCACTTTGAAGACTTCTCTATTAGCTTTTAAACCATGTTCCCAAAGGATGGAACCCATTGGCAGCTGCACATACACTGGGCAAGCATGGCACTGGGAAAGCAGTGGTGGAAAACAAGGGTCAGTGGGGAAATCCTATGTCTCTTTAGGAGAGACACAGGATTTGTCTTTGTATCAAAAATGGGAACAGATTTTTCCTTAGCTGTTAAGTGACTGACTAATAATTTTGGTGCTAAAAAATTGGCTGTGTGTGTGTGTGTGTGTGTGTGTGTGTGTGTGTGTGTGTGTGTGTTTAGGCAAGGTAGAGATCTTAAATAGTCAGGAATGGATTCTTGCTAGGGACTTCCAAGCTCCCATTAGAGTTATAAACCAGATTCATAAACTGAGCATTAGACATGTGACTAAGCTGGGAAAGAGAAATGCATATTAAAAAATCATGAAAAACAAGTCAACAGCTTGGTAAAGGAGACACAAAAAATGATGAAGAAAATAACGCCTTAAAAAACAAAGTAAGCCAAAAGTTGAGGTACAAAAAGCCAATGAGAATGCCTTGAAAAGTTGAATTGGTCAAAAGGAAAAAAAGGGGAGATACAAAGATTCACTGAAGAAAAAACTCTCTAAACAGGAGAATTGGCCAAATGGAAAAAGAGGTACAGAAGTTAAGTGAAGAAAAGAACCCCTTAAAAATTGTAATTGAGCACAAATGGAAGCTTTACAAAACAAAACAAAACAAAATAACAACAACAAAAAAACCCAAGAAACAATAATTCAGAAGAATGGAAAAAATAGAAGACAATGTGAGATCTCACTAGAAAACAACTGACTTGGAAAATAGATCCCAGACAGATAATTTAAAAATTAATGGGCAACCTGAAAGCCAAGATCAAAAAGAACCTAGAGATTATCTTTCAAGAAAATATCAAAGAAAAACTTTCCTGATATTCTAAAACCAAAGGCTAAGATAGAAATGGAAAGAATCCAGTGATTACCTCCTGAAAGAGATCCCAAAATGAAAATCCCAGGAATATTGCAGCCAAATTCCAGACCTTTCAGGTCAAGGGAAGAATATTGCAAGCTGCCAAAAGGAAAGAGGATAATATATGACTTAGTAGCTTCTACATCAGAGGATTGGAGGGTTTGGTATATGATCTAAGAAAAGGTAAAGGATTTAAGATCAAGAATAATTTGCCCAGAAAAATTGAGTATAATCTTTTAAAGAAAAAGATATATATTAAAAGAAAAAAAGGCTTTCAAGCATTCCTGATGAAAAGACCAGAGCTGAATAGGAAATCTGACTTTCAAATACAAGACTACAGAGAATTATAAAAAAGGTAAACCAGAAAGGAGAAATCATAAGGGACTTGATAAGGTTAAACTGTTTATATTCTGACATGGGAAAACAACACTTGTAACTCATTTTTAAAAGTTCTCTTTATTAGAGCAGCTAGGAATAGTACAGAAGGTACAGATGTGAGCTGAATATGAAGGGACAGTACCTAAAAAAAAAATTAAGGAACGAGAAAGAAAATGCGCTGGGAGAAAAAGAAAGAAAAGTAGAATGGGGTAAACTATCACATTAAACAATGAAAGAAAAGTTTTTATAGAAAAG
This sequence comes from Antechinus flavipes, assembly GCF_016432865.1. Lineage (NCBI taxonomy): Eukaryota > Metazoa > Chordata > Mammalia > Dasyuromorphia > Dasyuridae > Antechinus > Antechinus flavipes. Next base: position 280,796,955 of record NC_067402.1, read on the forward strand.
GGGGGGGTAAGGAGGAGTGAGTGAACCTTAACTCTCATCAGAATTGTCCCAAAGAGGGAATAACATACATATTCAATTGGGTATAGAAATCTATCTAATAAGAAGTTTGGGCTGGGGGTGCCAGTGATAGGGAAGGTAGATTGAAGGCGGGAGTAGTCAAAAGCAAAACACTTTTGAGGAGGTACTAGGTGAAAAGAAAGGGAGAACCAACTAAATAGAGTGAGGGGAAAAATAGAATGGAGGAAATACATTTAGTAATCATAACTGAAAAAAACTTTTGAAGATCAAAATGCCATCAAAAATAACAAAGTCAAAACTCCAAACACCCAAAGTTTCCAAGAACTTTGGTATGTATTGGTGTCAGGCCATGAAAGAGCTCAAAAAAGAATTCTGAAAATCAAGTAAGAAAAGCAGAGGAAAAACTGGAAAGAAAAATGAATAATGTAAGAAAATCATGAAAAACCAACATATGGTGTTGATACCAAAACGACATAGGGTCAAAATAGAGAAAGAAAATTATAGAACAATTTCCTTACTGAATACTGACAGAAAAATCTTAAATAAAATGTTAGCAAAAAGATTACAGCAAGTCATCCCTAGGAGAATTCACCATAACCAAGAAGAATTTATACCAGGAATGCAGGACTGGTTCAATATTAAGAAAACTATTAGTGTAACTGACTATGTCAATAACCAAACTAACAAAAATCATATGATTATCTCCATAGATGCAGAAAAAAAAATTTGACAAATTCCAGCACTCATTTCTATTAAAAACACTTGAGAATATAGGAATAAATGGATTTTTCCTTAAAATGATCAGTAGCATCTATTTAAAACCATCAGCAAGCATCATATGTAATGGGGAAATACTAGAACCATTCCCAATAAGATCAGGGGTGAAACGAGATTGCCCACTATCACCATTAATATTCAGTATTGTATTAGAGATGTCAGTTTTGGCAATAAGGGAAGAAAAAGAGATTAAGGAATTATAGTAGGTAATAAGGAAACCAAATTATTACTTTTTTGCAGATGATATGCAGATCCTAGAAAATCAATTTAAAAACAACTAGAAACAATTCACACAACTTTAGCAAAGTTGCAGGATACAAATCCACAGAAACCATCAGCAATTTTATGTTGTCAACAAAGTCCAACAGCAAGAGATACAAAGAGAAATTCCATTTAAAATAACTAGATAATATAAAATATTTGGGAGTCTACCTGCCAGGGCAAAGTCAGGAACTATATGAACACAACTACAAAACACTTTCCACATAAAGTCAGATCTAATCAACTGGAAAAATATCCATGATATGTCTGTGTCTCTTTATGTGTACATATAAGCTCACAGGTAGGCAGAGTGAATATAATAAAAATGACAATACTACCTAAATTAATCTACTTATTTAGTGCCATACCAATCAAATTCTCAGGAAATTGCTTTACAAATCTAGAAAAAATAATAACAAAGTTCATCTGGAAGAACAAAAGATTAAGAATCTCAAGAGAATTAATGAAAAAAATGCCAATGAAGGTGGCCTAGCTGTGCCTAAAAATATACTACAAAGTGGTAGTCATCAAAACAATTTGGTACTGGCTAAGAAATAGTGTTCAATTGGTGATATAAATTGGGTTCACAGGCCAAAATAGTCCATGGCTATAGTAATCTAGTATTTGACAAACCCAAAGATCCCAGCTTTTGGGATAAAAACTCACTATTTGACAAAAACTGCTGGGAAAATTGGAAATTAGGATAGCAGAACCTAGGCATTGACCCATACCTAACCCCATATACAAAGATAAGGTCGAAATGGGTTCATGATTTAGACATAGTGATATTATAAACAAATTAGAAGAACATAGGATAGTTTACCTCTCAGATCTGTGGAGAAGGAAGGAATTTATGGCCAAAGAAGAATTGGAGTTCATTACTGAACACAAAATAGATAATTTGATTATATTAAGTTAAAAAGGTTTTGTACAAACAAAACCAATGTAGACAAGATTAGAAGGGAAGCAATAAACTAGGGGAAAAAAATTAAATTCAAGGGTTCTAATAAAGGCCTCATTTCTAAAATATATAGAGAATTGACTCAAATTTTAAGAATTCAAGCTATTGTCCAATAGATACAAAGAATATGAACAGACAATTTTCAGGTGAAGAAACGGAAATCATTTCTAGCCTTATGAAAAGGTACTCTAAATCACTCTTGATCAGAGAAATTCAATTTAAGACAACTTTGAGGTACCACTACACACCTCTCAGATTGGCTAAGATGACAGGAAAAGATAATAATGTTGGAGGGGATATGGGAAAACTGGGACACTAATACATTGCTGGTGGAGTTATGAACTGATCCAACCATTGTAAAGAACAATATGAAACTATGCCCAAAGGACTATCAAATTGATCCAGCAATGTTTCTATAACCCTTTGATCCAGCAGTATTTCTATTGGGCTTATATTCCCAAAGAGATCTTGGAGGGAAAGGGACCTACGTGTGCAAAAATGTTTTGTGGCAGCCATTTTTGTAGTGGCAAGAAATTGGAAACTGGGTGGATGCCCATCAATTGGAGAATGGCTGAATAAATTGTGGTATATGAATGTTATGGAATATTATTGTTCTGTAAGAAATGACCAGCAAGATGATTTCAGAAGGGTCTGGAGAAACTTACATGAACTGATGCTAAGTGAAATGAGTAGAAGAACCAAGAGGACATCACACAGCAACAGCAAGATTATATGATGATCAATTCTGATGGATGTGTCTCTTTTCAACAATGACATGATTGAGGCCAGTTCCAATGATCTTGTGATGAAGAGAGCCATTTACACTCAGAGAAAGGACTGTGGGAACTGAGTGTGGATAATAACATAGTATTTTCATTCTTTTGTTGTTTTCTTGCATTTTGGTTTTTCTTCTCATTTGTTTCCTTTTAAATTTTTCTTGTGCAGCAAGACAATTATATAAATATGTATACACAAATTGGATTTAATTTATATTTTAAACATGTTTAACATATATTGGATTACTTGCCACTTGGGAGGGGGATGGGGGAAAAAGGAGAAGAAATTTGGAATACAAGATTTTTGCAAAGGTCAATAATGAAAAAATTATCCAGGCATATGTTTTGAAAATAAAAAGCTTTAATTAAAAAAAAAAAAGAAAAAGCGGTTTCACTTACAATCTGGACACTGTTAGGTTGTAAACTCAGTTGCTATTAACTATTTCATTAGGATTTAATAATGATTTCAAAGATATTTATTTTATAAGATGTTTGAGCCTTGCTATTTAGGTACAGTAATCAGTTTATTTTAGTTTGGCTGGTGAAATGGTATAAGTATGAGGTTCACCTGAGAGCTTCAACATTCAGAGTGGAAGCCTTCACATCCAGCTAGACTGGGAAAGTTTACACATCGGGTCATATTAACAAAGTAAGTTCTACCTACATTTAACTGTATTAAAGGCACATCTTAGTAGCAAAATCTCATCTTCTGGAGGTATGAAGTGTAACCATCCCCAGAATTTAAACAAGAGTCCTGACCAACACTGGCTATATGGAGCCTTTCATCTAAGAAGAGAGAAGAAAAATGGCCCCAGGCGTTATGACCTGCTCCTTTACTTCCTCCATCTGGTGACTTACTGCTCTGCCTAGAATGACTGCTGCTGTCTCAAGGCTCCCCCCACAGCTTGGAAACTTTAGAATATGGTCATGAAGAAAAGGAGATCACCTCTTCTATAACTTTTATAAAGTTTTTATAAGCTTTTACAAAGTTTATATTATAGTAGCAGTAAAAAGGATGATTTGGAATTATGAAACTTATTGGAGTTATATCTGCAATCATGTATATTGAAGTTATATCTTAAACCCAGTCTGACAGGACTGATACTGGTTTTATCCTGAGTCTGATTCCAGGTGGGATTTCTGGGAAATGTCACCCAGCCAATGGCCATAATACCAGCATCAAACAGGAGTGACTAATCTGTGAACTGCTCCAGGTGGATTTCTGCCTCAGGGAAGAGTTGGGAGATGGACTTTTGGCAGGACTCTCCTGACTTACCACCCTTGTGATTCTCCCTTTCGAGCAGAACATTTCCCCCTCTGGCTAAATGTGACTCTGGCTGTTCCATTCTGTTCATACAAGCAACAGCATCAATGAATTCTGCTTAGAACTGACACTGAGTTAGGGGGAGCATGATTCCCTTATTATAGCTATGTCCTTTTTTCACTTTATGACAAATGCCAATAATCATGGCAGGTGGTCAATAGAAGATAAGAACACAATATTAAATCTTTAATACTAGGACTAATACTAGGATATATCTAAGTTACTACTATAAGATGGAGGTACGTAAGATCTACGTTATTTAACATGAAGCTGTCCTTTCCACAACTTAAACAACTAGGTAAAGAAGTACTTGGGTTTCCCATGTGACTACTAATGGTTCCATGTTCAGGTATAAAGCTAAGTCTTTGGCATGAACTTGGATTTGGGCCGTGCTTTGAAATGCAAGCAAACTATACAAGCATTACCTTAAATGTGTCCTTATGCATAGAAAGGATTCAAGAAAAATGATCAATGTGGGTGAGATATCTATTTTCCTTTGAACATGGTTAATAACTGAACGTGTTTTACTATAGACATCTAGTATGATACAATCTAGAATTAATTACTTGGTCTAGTGTAAATATACGTTTCCTTCCTAGGTCTTCTGTTACAATGGGAGTAAAATAAGCATCTCTTAGGTAAATTCATTTGTGTGGCCACTAAGTTTAGGCACTGAAGGGATCTACTTACAAAGAGTCTGGTTACCTATTTGCTCATTATAGGACTAGATCCTTAGCAGTACCTCATCCTCCTAAGGGGGAATGGGCAGTTGGAGGGAATAGCTGAAGCTAAAAAAAATTTTTGTGAGAAAGCAACAAGATTGGATGATTATATATTTCTAATGTAAATTATTTTAATGGGATACCAACATCTTGAGCATAGTCTAATAAGTAGTTCTAAAAACTGGGTTCAGATTTTTACACATGCAACTTTAAGGAGGTCAATTATGATTGTCAGTTGTTATTTGCGTTTCCTAAATATATCAACATCACAGTTTGCTAACTCTCTTCACAGGGCAGTCATAGCTAATAACACTGAAGCTTTTCTGTCTATGGAGCTTGAATCTGGACTCAAGAATGAAACAGATGAATGCCAGTCCAAAAAGATTAACTGACAGTGGAGTCAATGCCAATTCAGAAAGCTCTAACCTCAGCTTACATGTCTGCTTTAGTGAATGTCACATCTTTAAGCAGCTTGGCCTGGGCCCCTCCCAAGTGGGACCCCGGCTTCTGCTTACCAGCAAACAGAGCAATGGCATGGACCAGGCCCTTCCTCAGGGAATTATTTTGTCCTTCTGCCTCCTTGTTGAAAGGCGGGGTGACTTGATCCACAAGGAAGACAAAATTGGGGAGGGTTTCCCCATTTGGGATGATTCTCATTTTTTAGCCAAGGTAACTATGGCCAGTCCTTAACTGGCAGAGAGGAGCATAAACATCCCCACCTGAAAGCCAGGCCACCTCCCAACTGGGCTGGTCTTACCTTTGCCAGGGGAGAGCCAAATGATGACTCTTCTGGCCAATCAGAAGAAAGATCCCCTTGGGTTTAAAAGCCCCTGTGGACCTCACTCAGGGTCTTGGCTCATCCAGAGAGGCCACTGACCCAGCTTATGGGACCCCATTGGCCTAACTATTAAATGCCCAGGCTCACATCCTGGCTTTTGGCTGAGGGGCCAGTGGGATCATTTTACTAACAATATATGTGTTACTATTTATAAAATGGGATCTTGACCTTGAGAAAACTGCCTCAGCATTATTTTTACTTATTACACATCTTGTGGCCAGTTTTAAAAACTTTAAAGATAGCCCTTTTGTCTGGAAGTATGCGTGAACTTGGAATTTTCTGTGTATTTCCCCTAAAACTACCATTCAAGTAAAACGCAATAGTGGAAGGAAAGAAAAAACCTGCATCTGGAGTGAGGAGGCAAGGGCTTGTCACCTCCCCCCAAATTCTCTGCCCCCCCCATCTAAGGAATAGGGGTGAGAGCCTGTAGACCTCAGTGTGTTGTGGCAAGGAAAGAGCCTTCAGGGTTGCCCAAGGGAAGCACCTCGGCGGCCCCAGTGCTCTTCACCCCAAGATGTCTCACCTGGCTTTGCGCACAAACATCATCCAGTTACATTCGTTTTCGTCTGTTGTAATGATACAGAATTCGAGGACACCGTTGTGGTATATCTGCCAGCAGAACACCAAAAAAGGAAGTGAGAAGTGGTTATGGGTAGGAAGGATCATCACTGACCAGGGCTGCCCAAGAACCCCCGGTAACTTCAGCTGCATCTCAAGCACAGCCAGAATATTAGGATGCAAAACCCCAGTGCCTGCTGTCCAGCTGGTCTCCCCAGGGCACACAAAGGCCTGACACTTCACCAGGACCCGCCTGGCCCATGGTCTGAATGGAGGAGCAAACCCTGGGCACTGGCTTGGCTGCCTCATCAGACCTTTGGGGGTTTTCAAATTTTCCCACCAGATAATATCATGAATTAGGAAGAGGGAAGAGCCTCGGATCCCAATTTTATTGTCTACAAATCAACATATTTGGGAGGAATTCCCTGGTGAAACACATTTGGCTGCAACAATAAAGACTCCAAGCAGGGCTACTCCGGGACTGTACAGGGACAAACGCTGGTGTCAAAGTCGAGGGGGACTCGCCACGTCCCTGAGGAGCGCAGCCCCAGCTCCAGCCTGGCCCAGCTCCCCAGAAGCTGCATGTGTACACACGCGTTCCTGGGGCTGATACTGGGAGCCAAGGGAGAGGAGCCCTACCTGTGAACATGTTCCCAGTGACCGATCCATCAGCAGACCCTTTCACACAGGGAATTCTCTGCCAAGCCCATCAACTCTCTCTCCCTTCCATAAGGTTACAGAGAACCACGGGGGACAGTGATGAAAGAGAGGTCCAAGGATGCTTCTCCCCAAAGACTTCTCGGCTTTCATTACTCGGCTACTACTACCCACTTGTACTAGCGCTAGAGCTAGGACTCACAGGCAACAGTGTCAGTGTCAGGAGGTGGAAAAGCAGGCAGGGAAGGAGGCAGGAGATGGGGGGAATCTCACGGCAGGGTTTGTAACAGGGCCAGGAGGGCCACGAGAAGAGGCAAGTGAGCGACCCTGTTTGATTCAGAAACTTACTCGTCTGTGAGAAGTCGGTTCAGACTCTGCGGACGTAGGATATTCACTGACTCCAATACAAGGTCATGGTGGGAAATAATATTTATCAATATGACCTTTTTATTTCCCACAACATCACATTCAGATCCTGAAATCAAATACACCTCATAGAGGGGCTGCGAAAATCATTTACTTTCAGAATCTCTTTGCCTGGGTTTCACTCTGAAATATTCACTTGGTAGCCAGGGCTCCAGCAGCAAAGAGAATACAAGAAGCAATCCAATATTTTACATAAGAGAACTGTATAAATGTAAACATTTTGGCTACTTCTCTTTCTTTCTACCTTTAATACAAGGTTTAAAAAATTCCTTTTAAAAAAATAAACCTTAACTTTTATGGATTATCTCTTGTGATTACATCATTTTCATTTCCAGGTAGTTTTCCTTTTCCCTACTCATTAAGCCATGAAATGTAACCAAAAACATGGAGGGGGACTTGGATGAGAGAAAGCAATTCAGTTACACTAGACAAGACATCAGCTGAGCCTGACTGCAGATGTAATGCTCATAGGCACAGTCCCCTTCCTTTTCAAGGCAGGATTGTTGCTGTTTGGCTCTTCAGTCCTCAGTTTTGTCTGACTCTTCCTGACCCCATTTGGGATTTTCCAGGCAAAGCTACTGAGGGATTTTGCCATGTCCTTTTCTGCTCATTTTACAGATGAGGACACTGAGGCAGACATGGTAAAGCCACCTATCCAGGGTCACAGAGTTAGGAAGGATTGAGGCCAGATTTGAACATGGGAAGGCACCTCCCTGCCTCCAGGTGCTCTAACCACAGTTCTAATAGAAAACTCACACACACACCAACACCAACCTTCCAGATATGATTAGCTGCCTTGTCTGTCCAATCTGCTACTTCCATAGAGTGACTCTGCTGGCCAATCAGGGGCCCAAAGCAAGTCCGAACAGGAATGGTTTCTCCAGTCCACACACCTAGCGGCAGAAGAATCCAACAATCAAAGGGACTGAAGCCAGTTCCGGTAGGTTCAGGGAAAGAAGAGCAGGGCACGTGTACCGAGTCCCATCGGCAGGGAACTTTGGAGCCTCCTCCCCCACACCTGCCAGGTGCCTGGGCCTAACTGTTAGCCCCTCTTGACAAATAGTGAAGATGTGATATGGAGATGATGTAGGGTAAGGGATCGGATTCATCCTTGGCTTCTATTCTGGCAGTCGGGAAGCTTGTCTATTCTTCAAAACCTGCTGTTCTGGAGCTAACATTCAGAAAAGAATCTAAGGATGTCATGCTATAAGTGCTTCTTCTGCTCCAAATTATCATAAAATCAAAGGAAACTTCCAACACCTTGGGTGGATAATTTAGGTTTATCTGTGGTTTTCCAGAAAGTTTAGCAGGTTTTGGGAGAACCTGAGAAGGGGACAAATCTACTTGTTATACTCCCTAGTTTAAGAGAAACTTGGGGAAATGTATTCCAGCCAGCCATTCTCTTCTTCTGTGACACTCCAGTCACTGCTCAAACACTCTTCTGACTGACAAAACACTCCTTGTGAGCAAGGATATTCCTGATGTTATTTCCATGTTGCCATCAAGAAGGCTAAGCCTGAAGGATAAACTTGCCCCTGACCTGTCTGTGGGGAATCAAGAAGACCCAGCCGGACCCGGGTTGTCTTCTACCAACTTATGAGATGGTTCTGAGAAAGGGAGTTTTCTCTCAATGACTTAAATCTGAGTTACACTTAACAGCTCCTGCCACCATCCCTAAATCCCATAAATATTACTCCTGGCCAGCTGTGATCTCCCTGCGGCACCTGTCCTTACAACTAGCAGCAGGGCGGGGGCAGGAGCAGGCAGGTTATATGGCTCTTACCCACATCTGGCACCAGGAGAGACTGGCGGAGGACCAGCTGCTTTGGCAGAGACAGCCTGGCTCGGCTCTCGATTGGGCTGTCTGGAACAAAAGTCACCGGTCCGTGGTCAGGGCAATCTGAGGGGTAGGCTCGGTCACAGAGTGTGCACCCTGGAGATGAGAAGATGAGGCAATTTCAATGAGGCCCGAATGGATCCTGGAACTCGGCCGGCTTTTCTTTAAGCGACACTTTCATAAAATCTGAGCCGAGTACAAAAATGAGTCATCTGAATTACTACATCAAGAATTCACACTCCCATCATACCCCATCACCATAGCATATCCTTCTCCAAGGCCTGATATCTTTAATTTCCTTCTGATTCAACAGACAAGACCCTTATTCAATCTTGAGACCAATAGTTCTCCCTTTATATTCTTAACAATTGGGGACTGCAAATTAATTTACTTATTCAATGCCATACCAACCTAACTACCAAAAATATTTATCTAGCTAGAAAAAATGGTTTAAAAACATTCAGAAGAGCAAAAGTTCAAGAATATCAAGAGAATCAATGAAAATATGAAAAGGGAAGGTGGCCTAGCCATACCAGATCTCCAAACTGTATTACCAAATGTTATTCATCAAAATACTCTAATACTGTCCAAGAATGGCACAGTGGATCAGCCAGATAAAAAATGGGAAATGACCACTGTAATCTAGTATTTGGTAAACCCGAAGACCCAAGTCCTTAGGAAAAAAATTTACTATTTGACAAACTGCTAGGAAAACTGAAAAGCAATTTGGCAGAAATTAGATATACACCAACATCTTATACCATGATTTAGAAATAAAGAATGATACTATAAGCAAATTAGGGGAACACAGAATACTTTACCTGTCATATCTATGATTAAGAAAAAAAAATTTATGACCAAATAAGAGAGAGAGGATGATGGGAATAAAATGGATGATTTTGATTAACATCAAATTAAAAAGGGTTTGCCCAAACAAAGCTGATACAGCCAAGATTAGAAGGAAAATAGGAAACTGGGAAATATTTTTTACAGTATATTTTCCTGCCAAAGGTCTCATTCTCAAATGAATAGAGAACTGAGTCAAATTTATACAAACATGAGTCATTCCCCAAATGACAGTCAATGGATTGGAACAGGCAGTTCCAAATAAAAACCATTTATACTCACATGAAAAACTGCCCTACATCAAAACTGTTTAGAGAAATGCAAATTAAACAACTCTGAAGTACCTATCAGATTGGCTAATATGATAAAGAAGGAAGACAACAGATACTGGAGGGATGTGGAAAAATTGGGACACTAATATATTGCTGGTGAAATAAAAACCTGCGAAAACTTCCATGAACAGATACAAAGTGAATTAAACAGAAGCAATACAATACTGTACAGAGTAAAAGCACTATTGTACAGTGATCAACTGTTGATCATTGATAAAAAAGAAAGAAATGTTAAAAATAGTTTTTGCTGAGAAAAAAAAAGCACAATCATTTTTAGAATGTTAAAATAAATAAAAGAGAGGTTTCTCTATGGGTGACGAGGGGGAAACCAAGGATCCCAAGTCTGGAAACTGTCCAAGGTTTTTGCTTATGTGCACAAAGGGCAGACTGCCATTCACAACCTTAGGAAAACATTCTTAGGAGAAGTGAAACATCTGAAATAATCTTTCAGTCATGTAAAGGGGGAAAGGGGGGACATTACTTGATCACAACAGCCAATCTGAGCTCAAGATCATGTTCCCCATCCCCCAAGCTGAGCTGCTTGCCCAAGATGGCGGGAGTGATGTCCCCGCTCTCCCCACCGGACCCACTCACAGATGGTAAACAAGGTGGCCATGTTCTCCTTGTTGGAGTTGGAGTCTTCCATCTGCAGGGACGGCGGCACGAAGGAGAGGTTGTCCGAGGCAACGTCGACGTGGCCTGAGCCCATGGCGACCTCCTGGCTGATGGAGGACACGGCCACGGGTTCGAGGCTGAGTCCCACCTCGTGCAGGGAAACGGACTCCAGGGAGGCGAGGCTGTGTGAGGTAGAGAGGGCCACGCTGACAGAGTTGGTGCTCATGGCCACCGTGTGGATGGAGTCGGCGAGGGCGCCCTCGGGCATCCCCCCGACGCGGCCGGCGATGTGGTCCGTCTCCATGACCACGGGGAGCTCCAGGCCGTTCCCGTGCAGAGGGATGACGCCCCCGTGCCCCACGGCCTCCGCCGCCAAATTGTTCCCCACCGAGTCCACGGACAAAGGTTCGTGGCTCCTGGAGCCGTTGGGCATCTGGGAGTGCTCCCCGGCCACCCCCTCCATGGTCAGCTCCTCGGCCGCCATGCCGTCTGTGGAGATGGGGCTGGTCACCCTGGAGACGCTCTCCATGCTGATGGCGGTGTCCAGGGCCACCTCGTGGCCGTCCCCAGGATGGAGACCCTGCGCCCCGTGGGCACCGACCGCGCGCGCATCCATGGGCACGATGCCCGGCTCCAGGCCGACGCTGCCGCCGGGCTGGTAGGGGTCTAAGGCCGAGGGGTTGTTGGGGACGGCCAGCGCGGGGTTGTTGTCCACGCTGATGGAGTTCGGGTGGATGTATTGAGGAGGGGGCCTGTCGGCCAAGTAAGACAAGATGCCTGTGGGAGGAGAGAGAGGAAATGAGGGTCTGGGCGCAGCAGGCGCGCGGGGCACACGCCAGACTCACCAAGACTCTGAGCTAGCAAAAAGCCGCACTGTCCTCAAGGCTGCTTTCCACTTTAACACAAACACGCTTGTTTTGTCGCATCCACACAAACATAAACACGAGCCTGTTCCTGGGGACCCTTTGCTGGAGGTGAGAATTAAGGAGGAGGAGGACAAGGGACTGGCCCGGCCGGGTGTCCTGACAATCCTGCGCGGGCCTGCGACCCAAGGGGTTGCCCCCAAGGGAGAGACGCTCAGGGGCGGACCGGTGTCCGGCAGAGGGACCCCCACAGACCGAGCGCTTGTTGGCTGAACACCTGAAACAAGGACAGACCGTCCAGAGAAGGACATTTCCAAGCTCACAAGTGGCCGGGCCTCCTTCAGTCTCCCTGGAAACATCCCCTGCCCCTCAGTGGGCTGGGCACTGGGCAAAACACATTCCCGACTTATACAGGCGGCCCTAGGCTGGCAGGGGGCGGGCAGGGAGGAGAGGGGCTTGGGACCACCCAGCAAGGGGCTGCCCCCCGCCAACTGTGGTCATGAACAAGCAGGCCGGCACCTGGGCACCTGAAGGTACAGGCGCTCTGCCTGAAAGCGGGGGCTCTTTGGCACCGGGACGTCCTGGACCCTCAGACGGTCAGTGTGGGGAGCCTGTAGGCCATCCCCTTCTCATTTGTCAGTGAAAAAAATAAGATTCAGAGCATCACAAAGGAAACCCATCAGACTGAAATAGAGTGACGGACATTTAAAAGCAGGGTCGTGGATGGCCGCCCTGAACAAAAGGAGCGTCAGAGGGGGTCAGCTACGCACAAGGCGGCCTTTCTGAAGAGGCCGGAGGACTCACCAGGTAGGATGTGCCTGAAGTAGCTGCTCTCCAGGTGCGGGTACGGCGGGGGAGGGAGAGGGTAGTTCCTCTCCGGTATCCCACACATCACCCCCCGATCGCCAATGCCCATCGGGAGCATCAGAGACAAGGCAGAAGGCAGAGAGCTTAAGGAGGGACCAAGGTTGGGGATTGCAACGGGCAGTCCTGGAAAAACAGAGAAGTTCCTTTTACGTTAAAACTTCCAAATAGCTTCTTGGAAAACACTGGTGGAAACCTCAGAAACTTCTTTCCACCCAGAAAAGTCGCAGTTACCTGGACAAGAAATAACAAAAGCTCCTGTGTAAGAGAGAGGTGGGGACTCCTGGGACAGAACCCCACATACGTGACCAGACCAGGTGTTTGTATCTGATGCTTTGGCACAACCATTTTTCTTCAAATAAGGTAGAGTTGGGTGTGGAGGACAAGGGAAATGGTGGCGATGTCAGGAAGACCCTGTCCTAAAGCAGACTTTTAGAGGCCCAGAGAGTCCTCTCAGGTAGCAGGGACTAACATGACTTGGCAGGGTCAGGGAACCTGCCCGTGACCCCAGGAGGGGCTGGGACCCCGGCTGTCCTGGTTCGGAGGTCAGCTCCCCCTCACCTAGAAGGGAGGCTCCTTCAGACACTACTAAACAATAACTATCCCACCCAGAGTTTTTCTTTGAAAAATGGCTGGTTTTAATTGGAAACGGAGTGGATGCTCATCACATGGGGAATGGCTGAATGAGTTATGACGATGAATGTTATGAATATCATTGTTCTGTAAGAAACGATCAGCAGGATGATTTCAGAGGGACCTGGAGAGATTCACAGGAACTGATGCTGAGTAAAATGAGCAGAACCAGGAGATCATAGTACATGGCAACAGCAAAACTATACCATGATCAATTCTGACAGACAAGGCTCTTTTCAACAATGAGGTGATTCAAGCCAGTCCGATGATCTTGTGGAGAAGAGCCATCTGCACCCAGAGAGGGGACTCTGAGGTCTGAATGTGGATCACAACACAGCATTTTCACTTTTTGTTTTTTGCTTGCTATTTTTTCTTTTGATCTGATTCTTCTTGTACAGTGTGGTAATTGTGGAAATATGTTCCAAACTGCATATGTTTAACATATATTGGATTATCTGCCATCTAGGGGAGTGGGGGTAGGGAGAAGGGAAGTAGAAAAATTTGGAACACAAGATTTTGCAAGCGTGAATGTTGAAAATTATGTTTACATGTATATAAAAGCCATTATTAAAAAGAAAAGAAAGGAAAGGAAAAATGCCTAGTCTTTTGTCTCTAGAGTGGATCCCACAACCAGTGCTACAGTGAGATCGAGTACAGGCCCAGACGCCAACTCCACAACTTCACTTTCCTAGATTTTAATAATGGTTATACAATAACCAGTTAAGAGTCAAAATGATCCTGACGATTTTAAGGCCCAATAAACTGCTTATTCAGAGATGATTCAGACGTGAATAAATGGTGAAAAGCCATACAATGGGATTAAAAATCTTAAATTTAAATTTGATATGTTTAAGGCCTAGAAGACCATGTAATCCCAAGCCCCTCATTTCACAACAAGGAGAAGCTAAAGCCTAGGAGAGGATGTGACTTGCCCATCATCTCACAGGTGAAAAGAAGAGGATTTGAACCCGGGCCCTCTGAGAGAGTGTAGACATAGTGTAGCTTGTGGCCCCTCCTTGTTTCTGTGGCTCTGCCCAATGTGGGCTTCAGGAGCAGAGCACCCCCCAGCCCGGCAGCTCAGCTGGCAGCCAGCTCCCTCCTTGGTTCTGCTGCTCTGCCTGACATGGACTGAGCTCCCCTAATTCTGGAGGAGTTTGGCTGAGAACAAAGTTTTCAGGAGAGAGAAGGGTTTATCCAAGGCCGGGCACACAGGAGCTCTTCTGGAGGGGGCTCCGCAGGGTGCCGTGGGCAGATAGCAGAGACCCCTCCAGGGCACTGCCCATCTCTTCTTCCTGTCCCAGACATCCCAGAGTGGGCAGCCTGGCCGAGTGCTCTGCCCCAAAGTGAATTAGCCAACATTACGGCCCTGTGCCAGGGGCTGTGCCAGGGCCTGGGGAAACAGGAAAGGACAAAATCCTTGCCCCTGCCCCCGGATTTACAACTCTTAGGGACATGGCTTGCAGCAGAGAAGCTGGAGAGCAAGAAGCACTTGGGAGGCAGGAAAGGCATCGTGGAGGAGGTGGCCTGGGCGCTGGGAGGACTGGGGTTGTCTGAGCTGAAAGGGCAAGCCTGGGAAGAGCCCTTCAAAAGCATGGGGGGAGGGGAACAAAGGGGGGAAGGGAATGCCAAGTTTCTGGAACTGCATCTGGGAAAGGGAGACGCAGCCCAGCTCTGCAGGGCCTTAAATGCCAGGCTGGCGGGTCTGCGTTTATTCTAGTGGCCAAAGGAGCTCCTGAGGCCTTCGGAGTGGGGGGAACATGGTCAGACGTGGCCTTTGGGAAGATCCAAGGCAGCTGCATGGGGAATAAGGAAAACCCAAGTTCAAATCCAGAGTGAGGCCTTAGGGAGGTGACTTCAGCCCTGTCACAGAAGCTCCCTGAGGCTGTTTCTAAAAAGGAACCAGTCACACCTGCTTCCCAGGCCTGTTGGGAAGCCCAAAGAGAGTAAGGTTTGCAAAGCAAGCCCAGCTGTGCTTTGGTAGCTGGCGGAAGGGAGTGACTGATCTGGGTGAGAGCAGGGCAGGGGATGGTTGGGGTGCAAAGGGACGGAGGAAGCTCAGATTGCACAGACGTCCTCAAACGTTCCTTAGAGCTCCCATGTTCTCGGACACATGCGAAAAAGAATGCAGTCATGGGACCCCAGCTCAGCCACTCACTTCCAGTGAGACTTCAAGCAAGGCACTTCCCCCTACGTGGGGCCACTCTCTGCATCGGTACTTTCTAAATTGAAGACCCTACAATCACTATAACGTGTGTAAGAGATTTTAAGCACCTAAATCTAAGAAGTGGGACAACTTAGGACCATAAACTCATTATCTAAGTAGGCCGATTTTTAAAAATTGGTTTCTCTCTGTCACCAGATCTTCACCCAGATCCAACATGTTCCAAAGAAATTGGAAAGTCAGAGTCTGGAATTACAAAAGAGGCAGAAGGGCTGGGCAGGAGGAAGAAGCGGAAGCGGCTCTCCCCACAAAGCTGCATCAGGAACAGGCTCTCGGGGAAGGGCGGGAAGGGAGCTCCCTCCTGAGGATGCCCTTGTCCTAGGCAGGGGGATCCCTCCCCCACTTCGCGGAAGCGTTCCCACGATCCCCGGGCTATCAGGGCACAGCACGCTGCTGGGTTTGCCACCCACACCCCTTCTCACTCAAGGAAGCTGAAGGAGAACAGCCCCATGTTAGCACAGACGCCCCGCGGCCCCGGCAGGGCTTCGTCACTCACCTGGGGCAGGGATGGCATTGTGAGTAGGTGAGGCGGCCAGGCCGAGGTGGCTTCCTGAGACGGGCAAGGCGTTGCTCACGGAGGATGAAGCGAGCTGCTCCATCCCCACGGGACTCAGGTTCATCTCATTCATCCTAGAAAAGAACACAGCAGGTTGGCAGCCGAAGCACTGAAGTCCAGGGTACGCTGCAGCAGCCCACGGCTCCAATGCACTCGGACGCCCACCGGACAAGGGGAAAAGTCATCCACGGCTCATCTCTGAAAACGGCCTCTGCGCTCTGCCCAACATCCAATTCTACAGTTAGGCTTAAAACAAAAATAAGCAACCAAACTACCAAGCCGCCTCGTTTTTAATCCTGCCCCAAGGCCTGCACCCCTGCTTTTCCCAATAAGAACAAAACCGCATGACACAGGAAATCGGGAGCCTCGATGTGGCTGACAAGTGAATAGCCCCTGTCCGAGGACCAGCTCTGAGACCTGGCTTAAGCAGGGGAGGGTGCTGAACCCCGAGCCTGGGCTTCCATCTCTGGACCACCATGGGAGAGGCACTCACCCTCTTTTTCATCTGTAAAATGGGCAGAGTGACAGCAGCACCTGTCCTACCTGCCTGTCAGAGGTACCTTGAGGCACTTTCTGATCCTTAATGTCAGGCACTAGTCTGTCCTCAGAACCGTAACTTAACTAAAAACGAAAGCACTGGATACTTTTCTCTAACATAAGAATGTTTCAAACATTTCTTTGGAGAGACCTCAGGCACTGCGGACAATCAAGCCATCCATTCCACGGCCACTGGCATTAACGGTGGGGCAGCTATGGGTGAAATCACAAGAAAAAGGCACCATCACTCACTCACCAGTTCAGATCAGAACCCAACCTCTAGCTCATACCTTATCAGCATCCGCACCAGAGACCAGGAAGCAGATCCCAAGAGATCTCCAAGCCGTGGGATCCTGACTCCTTGTCTAAGTGCACACAAAACTTGGTGCCCAAGAGCGAAAGGGAGTCCCAAAGGGGATTGAGTTCTAGAAATTAATCTCAACAAAACCTCTCTCATATGAACTTCCCCCCCCCCCCCAAACACAGCTCATATTATCTAAGTTAGCCAAAGAAAGGGATGGTATAATCTATTGTGCTAAGTGGACTATTTAAATATTCAAAGCTCAGTTAACTTCATGACATTCTCAAGTCATAAACTTTATCCAGACATAAATATGTGACTTTAGGTGCTTAAACTTTGATCATTTCCATAGGACTATAGGTCGGCCTCCCAAAAAGATCAAAGGAAAAGGACCTTTAGGTACAAAAATATTTAGTAATTCTTTTAGTGATAGCAAACAACTGGAAATTGAGAGGATGTCCACCAATTGAGGAATAGCTCAACAAATGATAGGATATGATTGTGATGGAGAAATAAGTTTCAGAAAGGCCTGGAGAGACTTGCATAAACTGATACTGAGTGAAATGAGCAGAAAGAGGAGATCATTGTACACGGCAACAGCAAAATTATACAATGATCAGTTCTGATGAATGTTCAACAATGAGATGATTCAGGCCAGTTCCAATAGTCTTGTGATGGAGAGAGCCATTTACATCCAGAGAGAGGACTGTGTCACAACATAGTATTTTGATTCCTTTTGTAGTTGTTTGCTTGGATTTTGTTTGTCATTTTTTCCCTTTTTGATCTGATTTTTCTTGTGCAGCACAGTATTTATGGAAACATGTATAGAAGAACTGTACATGTTCACCATATATTGGAGTACTTGCCATCTAGGGGATGGGGGGGGGGGGGAAAGAGAAGGAAAAAATTTTAGAATGCAAGGTTTTATAAGGGTGAATGTTGAAAATTATCCATGTATATATTTTGAAAAGTAAAAGCTTTAATTAAAAAAAAAAGAAATGAAGAGCAGGGTACTCTCAGAAAAACCTACAAAGACTTACACAAAGTGATGAAATGTGGAGTGGAACTAGGAGAACATTGTATACAGTAACAGCAATAATGAATGACTTAGCAATACAGTGATTCAAGACAAGTACCCAGGGGTACTGGGTTCTTGTAATGTTGCTAATGTTATATCCTTCAGAAAAAACTATAAACTATGTAAAATAACTATGTAATAATTTATGTAAACTATGTAAAAATAACTATGTAAATCATAATTTACTATGTAAATAAACTATGTAAAAATCAGTGTAAACCCTATCCCCCTAATGAAAAGGAAACAAATCCCAAAGCTTCCAATATCTTATTATTATCTGCCCCATCCTGTCAGGCACCTGGCTACCCTATGTCCACAGTAGGATGTCATCCCTCCTTCCACTTCTATTCCCAGATCACTGTCCTGCTCCTTACTTAGAAGACTTCAACAGCTTCAGATCTCTCTTCCCTTAAACCAGCCTCCAGGCAAGCTGAATGTTCCTTGTACATAGATCTTAGAATCCACAACAACCTTCAGGGGCTTCTGTCTCCAATCAAACCCACACTCCATACTTAACTTGATGTTCAAGGGACTCTCCTATCTGGAGTGGCCAATATCTTTCTAGTTTTCTCTCATATTATACTAATCATTACCTACTATGTAGCATATACTTCAGGAAAAGTGAATACTCCCTCTGTCTGTCCCACATTTTCCCTATCCCCTTCCCACTATTTAGTTCCAGCTCTTGTTGTACCCTTCCTCTTCTCACCTCTGCCTTCTGAAATCTCATTTATCCTTCCAGACCCAGTTCAAACACCATCTCCTCCCTATTCCCTGCTCAGAAATGTTCTTCTATTCTAAAGTCCTCAAATAGGACTCCATTAGAATTTCATTTTATATTATTTTTCGTCATGTTGTAGTATAGGCCCATTACCAGTTTACAGGCTCTATGAGACCAGAGACCATGTGCTAGTCATTTTTATAATCACCCTAGAGCTTAGCATAGGATTCAATGACTGACACAAAATAGGTGCTATAGAAATGCTATCATTTTGTGGAACTGCTCAGCTTTCCATGATTCAATGTATCCCATGCTAGAATAAAAAATCTCTCTCACCTCTCCCCCATCCCTCTCCCCCCAAAAAACCTGCCCTAACTTTTAACTTTTGGGTATTCTGTGAAATTATAGACCAGTCACATCATTTTTTCACTTTCAAGTTTTTTTCTGGAGGATATAACAGAAGCAACATTACAAGAATGCCAAGAAAAAGCTAATGTAATTAATGCAGACTTCTGCCATAAATATTGCTGTGGCCTCTTTGCTACTATTATCCCAACTGGTAAAAGCCCTCAGCTCCTATTCCCATCAAGAAAACAGTCTCCAGAAGGAGGAATGAATTAAAGCATGGTGGGCAGCCTTCAAGCAAGAAAACCAAAATGGGGTGTGGCCTCCAGGACATCCACAGTGCAAAGAGGAAGCTGGGAAGGCTCAGCAGATGGTGTCTGGGAGTGACTCACCCAACCTTTTCTTGGGGAGACAGAAACCAAGGGCAGCAAGTACTTTACACGCAGAAGGGATCTTGGTCTCTTTGTTTATGAAATGAAGACCGTGGAGTCCACGTTTGCCCACCAGCCTTCCACCGTTACCCAGCCTGCCCAATGGCTGCCTCAGACAGAAGGCAGGACCTAGGCCAAACATTTTTAAATAAGCTCGTGCTTTCCCCTTGCACAGTGCTAAGTCTGACCCCAACAGGTGTGCAGAAGCCAGGGAGTCTGGTCCTTAAACCCGCACCTTTCCCTTCACAAAGAGATTGTCAGTTACCAAACTGATCTCATCGCTACCTACCTGGTGAAATATAGTTCTGAATAAACACATCTGTGAAGAAGTAATTTGCTCTGTCTTCTTCCAAGAGAGGCTACAGTTACCTGAGTCAGCCTCAGAATGGAAGACTAGTACCTCCTCTGACCCTTCCCTGACTACACAGCTTTGGCTCTGTACTGCAGGTGCCGACCTGCTTTGGCAAAGGGAGTTCCCTCGCCGGGAGCTAAGATCAACTAAGCAGGAAGTTTAGTCCACAAGCATCTTTCCCAATGCAAACCTTTAGGGTGTCACAGATTACCGCAGACAGGGAGACTGAGGCGCACAGAGCGGCACTGGCTTGTCCAGTCCCCCAACAGTAAATGACTGACAGAACCTGACCCCGGCTCTGCCTAGCCCCAAGCCCAGGACTCTCGCGGCTAAAGCGGAGATGACAAGCCCAGCACGTTACCGAGGAACTGGACAATATTTAACGAAGTCTGCAAGGAACCCAAGGTCAAGCGCGTCTCTTCTGCGCGGTCTGGAGCTCTCCCGAGCCGCTTCCCTGGCCCAGCACAGGCCCCACTCACCTGCCACCTGCACCCATTCCCTGCCACGCGCCGAAAGCCTAGGGCAGTGTCCACCCCGGGCTTTCTGTGCCGCCAGTCCAGCCTGAGCCCACGGATCCTGCCATATGCGTACAAGCAATATGGAAGCACCAACACCTAAATGTAGTTGGAAAAGTGTCCTAGGAAGGGTTGGGCCACGGGGACAAGATCTGGGGAGGAAATTCTGTGGCTTTCGGAGGAAAGGGTTAAAACTGTCAGCTCCCCGCGGCAGGGTCTGGGCCGGGGGCAGACGCTAGGCCGGACCCCAGCCCGGCTATGCCCCTCCCCCGCCAGCTGTGTTCGAGCTCTCACCAGCTCCCAGAGGGGCTGCGAGGGGAGGGGGAGCCCGAGCCCGGCGGCTCTCCGGGGACGCCCCCACCTGCGGCGCAAACAAAGGCTCGAGGGGCCGCCCGCGCCCGACCTCAGCATCCTCGGGGCCTGGGGGAGGGGCCCTTGGGGGCGGGGCCACGGCTCACCTGGGATGCATCGACTTGGCGCTAGAGATGTCAGCGCCGTGGGCGGGAATGGAGGGTCAGGACCCCAGGACCCTCGGCGTGACCCTCGGGGGCTCCGGACCTCCAGCCCCCCGAAGCGGGGGGCGCTCAGTCCTGCGGGGAGCCCCGGCAGCGCATCCCCGGCCTCCGCAGCGGAGCCTGGGACCGAATCCTGCGCGCGAGAGCAGACGGCGAGGCTGAGGCGTCGGCCACGCCCCCACCGGCCCCTGCCCCTCCCCTGGACACACCTCTTTTTTAAAGGTAACTTTGCAAGCGCATCCCTCCCGCCCCGCCGAAGAGAGGGGCCGTGGGGACGCATGCGCAACGAAGGCGCCGATAAAGCCAATATTCTGCGGGTGCTCCCCGCGTCTGACAAACCCGCCGCACACGCGCAGACGAATGGCAGGGAAAGAGTGCGAGCTTTGTTTCCTGGCCGTGGACCACTTCTGAAAACCCCGCCCCCTCTCTTCACTCGCTCCCTGCCTTTGCGCATATGCGCGCCGGGTGCCGCCCCTCCCCAACCCATCGCGGGCAGACTCCTCCCCTCCCCCCCTCCCCCTCCCCGTGAGCCCGACACCTCCCAGCCCCAAGGCCCCCGACACCACATCTACACTCCCATCAGCCGCACCCGCTAAAGCGCCTTTCTATCACCGCCTCCTCCGCCTCCGCTTCTCTCAGACTTCCCCTTTATCCCCTCCCAGAGTTCCCCCCCCCACCCCCATACGGTCGTTCTGCTCTCTACTGCCCCCCTAACTCTCTCCTGCGCGTGCGCACGGAAAGGCACAGGGGAGTTAAGAGCAGCAAGAGACCCCGGGGCAAGGAGAGCGTGGAGAAATCGACCACCGAGTCATCGAACTGCGGTTGCTAGGGCAACGGAGGCGGGTGTAAGGGTCAGGAACTTGAGATGGTGGTTCTCACAGAAGAGTAGCATTCTCCCTTCCTATAGTACAGTCTCTTCAAAGCGTCCCACCTCCCCCGCATGCGCAGTGTATGTCCTAGATGCGTGCAAGACCACGTTTCTGGTGTTCCCACCAAGAGGGACCTTAGAACCTCGGACTAGAAAAGGCAAAGCTGGGCAGAACTTGGAACAGGGGATGTCAGGGCCAGGAGGGAGCCTAGAACAGGGGATGTCAGGGCTGGGAGGGAGCTTAGAACAGGGGATGTCAGGGCTGGGAGGGAGCTTAGAACAGGGGATGTCAGAGCTGGCAGGGAGCTTAGAACAGGGGATGTCAGGGCTGGGAGGGAGCTTAGAACAGGGGATGTCAGAGCTGGGAGGGGGCTTAGAACAGGGGATGTCAGGGCTGGGAGGGGCCTGAGAACGGGATGTCAGAGCTGGGAGGGAGCCTAGAACAGGGGATGTCAGAGCTGGGAGGGGGCTTAGAACAGGGGATGTCAGGGCTGGGAGGGGCCTGAGAACGGGATGTCAGAGCTGGGAGGGAGCTTAGAACAGGGGATGTCACAGCTGGGAGGGGGCTTAGAACAGGGGATGTCAGAGCTGGGAGGGAGCTTAGAACAGGGGATGTCAGGGCTGGGAGGGAGCTTAGAACAGGGGATGTCACAGCTGGGAGGGGCCTGAGAACGGGATGTCAGAGCTGGAGGGAACCTAGAACAGGGGATGTCAGAGCTGGGAGGGAGCCTAGAACAGGGGATGTCAGAGCTGGGAGGGAGCCTAGAACAGGGGATGTCAGAGCTGGGAGGGGGCTTAGAACAGGGGATGTCAGGGCTGGGAGGGGCCTGAGAACGGGATGTCAGAGCTGGGAGGGAGCTTAGAACAGGGGATGTCACAGCTGGGAGGGGGCTTAGAACAGGGGATGTCAGAGCTGGGAGGGGCCTGAGAACGGGATGTCAGAACTGAGAACAAGGCACTTAGAACAAGAATGTCACATCCAGGTTCGATTTTAGAAATGTTAAGAGTCATGAAGAACTCTAGAACATAGAATGTCAGACTTCGGAACACAGAGAATTTTAGAATTAAGAATGTGAATGCCATAAAGGACAGTAGGACACAGGGCACCAAAGCTGGGAAGGTCCTGAAAACATGAACTGTTGGAGCTAGACAAGACTTGCATGATTTGCTAGTACAGTTCTTTTTTTTTTTTTAATTTTAATAGCTTCTTATTTACAAATTATATGCAGAAGTAATTTTACAGCATTGGCAAATGGCCAAACCTTTTGTTCCACTTTTTCCCCTCCTTCTCCCCATCCCCTCTCCCAGATGGCAGGATGACCAGTAGGTGTTAAATATATTAGAGTATAAATTAAATACACAATAAGTATACATGACCAAACCGTTATTTTGCTGTACAAAAAGAATTGGACTCCGAAATATGGTACAGTTAGCCTGTGAAGGAAATCCAAAATGCAGGCAGGCAAAAATAGAGGGATTGGAAATTCTATGTAGTGATTCATACTCATTTCCCATAGTTCTTTCTCTGGGTGTAGCTGGTTCAGTTCATTACTGCTCCATTGGAACTGATTTGGTTCATCTCATTGCTGAAGAGGGCTACGTCCATCAGAATTGATCATCATATTGTTGTTGAAGTATGTAATGATCTCCTGGTCCTGCTCATCTCACTCAGCATCAGTTCGTGTAAGTCTCTCCAGGCCTTTCTGAAATCCTCCTGTTGGTCGTTTCTTACCAAACAATCATATTCCATAATGTTCATATACCACAATTTATTCAGCCATTCTCCAACTGCTGGGCATCCACTCAGGTTCCAGTTTCTAGCCACTACAAACAGGGCTGCCACAAACATTTTGGCACATACAGGTCCCTTTCCCTTCTTTAGTATCTCTTTGGGGTATAAGCCCAGTAGAAACACTGCTGGATCAAAGGGTATGCACAGTTTGATAACTTTTTGAGCATAGTTCCAAATTGCTCTCCAGAATGGCTGGATGTGTTCACAATTCCACCACCAATGTATCAGTGTCCCTGTTTTCCCACATCCCCTCCAACATTCCCCATTATCTTTCCCTGTCATTCTAGCCAACCTGACAGGTGTGTAGTGGTATCTCAGAATTGTCTTAATTTGCATTTCTTTGATTAATAATGATTTGGAGCATCTATCCTTTGACCATTATCAATTGGAGAATGGCTTGATTTCTTATAAATTAGAGTCAATTCTCTATATATTTTGGAAATGAGGCCTTTATCAGAACCTTTGACTGCAAAAATGTTTTCCCAGTTTATTGTTTCCCTTCTAATTTTGTCTGCATTAGTTTTGTTTGTATAAAAACTTTTCAATTTGATATAATCAAAATTTTCTATTTTGTGATCCATAATGAACTCTGGTTCTTCTTCGGTCATAAATTCCTTCCTCTTCCATAGGTCTGAGAGGTAAACTGTCCTGTATTCCTCTAATTTATTTGTAAGCTCATTCTTTATGCCTAGGTCATGAACCCATTTTGACCTTATCTTGGTGTACGCTAGTACAGTTCTTAATGATTTGCTTAAAGTCACCCAGCAAGTTCACTATTGTATGACCTCAGACTCAAAATGCAGAATCATTACCATAGTTCATAGTACATAGAGCTAAAGATCGAAATCTTGGATTTTCAGTTTGTTTGGAGGAGAGATCACTGGCTCTAGAGTCACAGGATCTGGGTTCAAATTCTACCTCTTACACTTCTCTGTTCGGTATTTTGGGACAAGTTACTTCCCCCTCTGAGTCTCATTTCATCATCAGAAAACGCAGAGGCTGGAGTAAATGACCTATATAGCAATAATCTTATTATACTATGTCACTTCACTGTTCTAGACCTCAATTCCCTCATCTGTAAAATAAGATGGCTGGACCAGATGGCCTGAAGAGGTCTCTCTTCAAGCTCCCCACATCAAGTCCCAAGCCCCTGATAAAACACTTAAAGCAGTGACTTATCCGGGGTCACTTGTTAAGCTTATGTGCAAAGCTATTACTGAACCTGTAACAATCTATTTTGATATTCCTGGGATTCTAGTTTCCTTTCTGTGAGATGGGGATGAAAATGTTCCTCACCCAATCCCCCTCAAACTAAAGATACATGGTTCTAGAAGACTCTCTTTCTGGCAGTGCATCCATTTCCCAAGACAGTATAGGGACTGGTCTTTCAATGAGATGAAGATTATTGTGAATATCTCCCCAGGATTTTATAAAAAACCATTAGAAACATGTACCATCTCAAAGGATATGAACAGACAATTCTCAAAAGAAGAAATTGAAACTATTTCTAGCCATATGAAAAGATGCTCCAAATCATTATTAATCAGAGAAATGCAAATTAAGACAACTCTGAGACACCACTACACACCTGTCAGATTGGCTAGAGTGACAGGGAAAGACAATGCGGAATGTTGGAGGGGATGTGGGAAAACAGGGACACTGGTGCATTGTTGGTGGAATTGTGAACACAGCCAGCCATTCTGGAGAGCAATTTGGAACTATGCTCAAAAAGTTATCTGTGCATCCCCTTTGATCCCGCAGTGTTTCTACTGGGCTTATACCCCAAAGAGATACTAAAGAAGGGAAAGGGACCTGTATGTGCCAAAATGTTTGTGGAAACCCCTTTTATAGTGGCCAGAAACGGAAACTGAGTGGATGCTCATCAATTGGAGAATGGCTGAATAAATTGTGGTATATGAATGTTATGGAATATTATTGTTCTGTAAGAAATGACCAGCAGGAGGATTTCAGAAAGGCCTGGAGAGACTTACACGAACTGATGCTGAGTGAAATGAGCAGGACCAGGAGATCATTACATACTTCAACAACAAGACAATATGATGATCAATTCTGATGGACGTAGCCCTCTTCAACAATGAGATGAACCAAATCAGTTCCAATGGAGCAGTAATGAACTGAACCAGCTACACCCAGAGAAAGAACTCTGGGAGATGACTATGAACCACTACATAGAATTCCCAATCCCTCTATTTTTATCTGCCTGCATTTTTGATTTCCTTCACAGGTTAATAGTACACTATTTCAAAGTCCGACTCTTTTTGTACATGTTTGGACATGTATACGTATATTGTATTTAATTTATACTTTAACATGTTTAATATGTATTGGTCAACCTGCCATCTGGGGGAGGAAGTGGGGTCCTAGGTCCCCGCAGTTGCTAGCTGTGAGACCTTAACCATCCCATAACATCTCTGTGAATAACATCTCTGAGGTCTCTTTCCCTCCCTATGAGGTGACCTTGCACAGATCCCTTCTGTCTGGATCTCAGTTTCCTCCCCTGTAATACACAGTAGTTAGACTAAGAGGTTTCTAAAGGTCCTTTCCCACTCTAAGTCTACGATCCTCTCATCTTATGACTCATTTTTAGGCCCATCCACTGCTCTAAAAAAAATTCCTTCATTCCCCAATCCAGAGCAAAGCTGAATCCCCAGTCAGCTGGAAGCTCTCTACCTGGGGTCCTTAACGAACTGGAGGATTATGGAACTCAATAACCAGAGGCCTGGAGAAAGCGTTGGGGATGACCCTATGATGATCCTCTAGTTGGGACCTGAGGGAAGGGAGAACTATTTCATTTTTTTTTTTTTTTTTGCTCAGCTCAAATGACAACTAAGCAAGCTGATATCAGACTTTAGAAAAAATCCTGCCCTCCCTACCACTCTCTCCCCTTTCTCTTTCTCTTTTCACTCACAAATCTATCTACATATCTACCTATTGTGTATCTTTCTATTTCTTTCTGGGTTTTGATCAGTCCTTTTTTTTCTTTTTCTTTCTCTCCTTCTCTCCTTCCTTCTTTCCTTGTTTCTCTTTTTCCCTCTCTCTCCCTTCTCTCTTCCATCCTTTCTTTCTCTTTTTTCTTCCATCTTTCTTTTTTGTTTCTTTCTCTCTTGTCTTTCTGTCTTATCTGTCTTTTAACATTTACAAAAGGTATTCTAAATTCTAAGAAGAACAGGATTAGAAAGCTGAAAGAGGGATAATCCAAGACTTTAGGGACACCCTTTATTTCAACTGGGAGGTAATGGGGAGCCACTGGAATTTAATGAATACAGGGATGATCTGATCAGAGCTGTGCTTTAGGAAGATCACTCTGACAAGTGGAGAAAGGATGGGCTATGATAGGGAGAGACTTGAGGCAGGGAAACCAACCAGCAGCTATTGCCTCATGAGGCATGCTCTCTCTCTTTGTCTCTCTCTATGTCTTCTCCTTCTCTTTCCTCCTCCCTCCCTATTTCTCTCAGTCTGTCTCTCTGTCTCTGTCTATCTGTCTCTGTCTTTCTGTCTCTCTCCTTCAAAGCCAAGTCTTATTCATTGTCAATGGAAAAAACCTCCCCCTTTATGTAGTTCTTACGGCAGCAGAATATTTTGGACAAAATGTCTCTTTAACTACCACCCAATGAGATCGACTGTGCAGTTATTATCTTTTCTACTTTACAGAGATGGAAACTGAGGCTGAGAGCTGTAGTATCTCACTACTAATGAGATGTGCCAGAGTCAGCACTTTTCCATGTGATGGTCAACCTGTGTCCCCCTAGTACCATTAATCCTCCCTCACCAGCCCATAATCCAGCTTCACAGGGATTCCATTTCTGCAGATGGCTCTCCAAGTGGAGAACTGTTTAATAACGACTATGGGCTGGGGAAAGAAACCAGCCCTTGGCCCTGAACCTTGGGAAATATGAGAAGCCAAATACAAACGTCAAAAGGGGCCCCGGCAATATTAAATGCGAGCCCTTGTGACAACTCTCCATATAGGAGGAGGCCAAAGATGAGCTTGTTTTAGCCATCCTGGTTTTCCAGTCAAGTTGTCCAGAATTAGAGAAGCTGCATCTTTCAGCACGTTTTCTTTATTTACAAAAGAGGAGGTGTGTGTTGGTAAATGTTTAACAACCAGCTTTCCAGGAAGAGGGTGAGGAAAATATCTGTGTGACCCATTTTTAGGGTTAACTTGCACCATTAACATTTTCTCCATCACTTACTTAAGTCTAGATCATGAATAAAATAATCCTTCAGTCCCGATTTCTTGTGTCTACGGATTTCCAAGGTGGAAATAAATGCTCACACTGAACATTTGACAATTGGCTCTCTGGTGTGAGCTGGCTCTTAGCACGCTCCTGCAAAAAAAGCAAGCAAAGATGTTTCTCCCAAATGGAGTGAGCCAGAGGTCAGAAACAGCAGGAGAACCGGGAGTGGAAGGAGACCAGGATCCCATTAATAATAACGATAGCTAACATTTGCGTAGGGTCCTTTACAGGCGGCTAGGGGGCGCCATAGTGGTTGAGCACTGGCCTTGGAATAAGAAACATTCATCTTCCCAAGTTCAAATCCAGCCTCAGACACTTACTGTCACTCTGGGCAAGTCATTTAACTCTGTCTGCCTCAGTTTTCTTATCTGTAAAAGGAGTTGGAGAAGGAAATGGCCAACCGCTCCAGTACCTTTGCTGAAAACAAAAATACACAAAATGAGATCAGGAAGAGTTGGACATGACTAAAACAACAAAACAATAACAAAATATAGGACATTTTACTAATAATAAAACTAATGCATTTATGGTTTATAAAGCAATTGAAAAATGTTATCTCATTTAATTCTCACAACCACTTTGGGAGGTAGGCACTATTATGTGCTTAACCCTGAGCTGTGTGACCCTGGATAAGTCACTTAACCCCATTGCCTTAATATCCCTCAAAAAGAAAATTTTGAATGATGGTATAAGTTTTTAGATTAAGCAAAAAAAAAAAAAAAAAGACCAAACCAGGGCAATTTAGTCTAAAGAATGTTTCCTGTGCTCCCAAATTATTCTATCTGAAGATGCTTGTTTCTATAGGGGAAAAAAAAACTGTAACTTCCTTTACATGTCTTCTTTAGGTCTATTTTCCAAGTAAAAAGAACATTTTTACTCTTTCAGCTTAAAAACTATCCCCACCCCTTTCTTCAGGGGGGCCTAGCCCAGTGCCTGGTATATGTTCACGAAGATGCTGATGGTGGGGTTCAGTTGTTGCACTTTTATCTGACTCATTTTGGGTCTTGGCAAAAATACCAGAGTGATTTTCCACTACAGCTCATTTTATAGATGAGGAAACTAAGGCAGAGGATTAAGTGACCTGCCTAGGATCACTCAGCTAGTAAGTGCTGAGGCTGGACTTAGACTCGGGAAGGTGAATCTTCCTGACCCAAGCCCAGTGCTCTGGGCACCATGGTGCCATCCCCTAAGAACATATTAATGATTTGTTGAAGGAATGAATGCGTTTAGATAGAATACGCGGTCCTTTCTAGGGACTGGGGAGAATATAAATTCCTCAAGGGCAGGAGCTGTTCCATTGTTAAAATGTTTATTTTTAGTCGTCTTCTTGTCCCTAATAGGTTATATGATTATATATATATATATGTATATTATATATATATATGTATATATATATATATGATATATATATATATAATATAAATAAATGTTTCTTGGAATGAATGAATGAGGGTATATATATAATATAAATAAATATTTCTTGGAATGAATGAATGAGGGTCTGGCCACAATGAAAACTCCTTGAATACAGAATGATTTCATTTTTTTTCTTTGCATATACAGTGCCTGGCATATAGTAGGTGCATCACAAATGTTTTGTTGAATGAATGAATGAGGATCTAGATAGAACGTATGCTTGACGGAAGGAATGAATACATGATGCCCTCGAAGGAGTATATGCTTGTGAAGGACAGGAAGTCTTCCCTTTTTTGTCTCGGTATTCCCAATGAGCACCTCGAACTTCCTACTAATGGGCGTCTCATCTCCCCGAGGTGGCCGGCAGCCAAGTCGCCCGGAGATGGCCTGGGAGACGGCTGTCTGCATTCTGCTCAGAATATGTCCCAGGCGCCTCCTTCCCACGCTCTGGATTTCCCGTGGCTTACCCATGGAGGGAACCCGGGATCCAAGTTGTCTTTAACATCCTTCACATGACTTTTCTGGAGCAAACCCGTGTCCCTGCCAGTTTACCTGCTCACCTTATACAGAGGAGGGGCTTAAATCAACCTTCAGAGAAAAAATAATAATCAGTCATAAATTAAGTTGGATATTCTGAAATTCTCAAAGTTTATTATTTCAAAATTGATTTCCTTCTGTCAAAATACTCCCTTCTCCCAAATTAATTCACATGTTTGAAAAACAGTGTGTAGATGGATATTAACCTATTCACAATCTCTCTCTGCCTCAGTTTCCTTATCTGTTAAATGTCGGGGTTGGACTTGATGTTTTGTAAGATCTCATTTAGCTCTAGATCAAGGGTTTAACTTCCTTTGTGCCATGACCGCCTTCTATCTAAGCTTATGGATGGACCCTTTCCCAGCATGTCTTTAAATACATAAAACAAAATATACTGTATCACAAAGGAAACCAATTCTATAGAAATAGTGGTCAACAAAAATAAAAAGGAAGTTCCAGAAGCCCAGGTACCAACCCTGGATTTCTAATTCTCTTCCAAGTCTTGATAAGGATTTGTCCCCCGGATCACATGTACCTTGGACGCTGCTCCTGTGGGTACGACTGGAGGAGAGATGAAAGTGGAAGCTGCGCTCTCCTCTGGTCACTGGGCAGCCCTGCCACGGTGGTCCCTGGCAACCCTTAAGGGCTTGGTCCTGGACTCTCTTTCCTTGGGGCCTCCCACTGAGCTAAGTACTAGCTCATCCCCAGGAGCCTTGAAGTCCCCAGATGAACATGGAACCCCTAAGCTCCATGCAGAAGAGATGGGAAGTCTTAACTCCCCAGTGTTCGCCTTCTTTTTGATATCTGATCGTGGGCGTTTAGAAAGGCTGAGCCTCGGCCTCCTGGTTGGCAGGATAAAGGCCGCCTCTCTTTCCTGCCAGCATGCTGAGACTAGGGGCCTTCTTCTGCCCTCCAAGGTGTCGAGAGTGTCACAACCAAGCCAGATCTAGGCAAGGTTTCAGAATGCTTTCCTGGCGGAGGCTCTGGCAGTGAGATCAGAGGAGAAAAGGAGTGTACAGATGCCACTTTTACTACATTTACTTAGACCTTGAGCACATGTATGTCAGCCTCTGTTTAAAGGTACCAGTATTGCAGCCGGACAGTGTAGTGAGCGGCGAGGGACACAGGCTGAAAGACCCGACTTCAAATCCAGCCTCAGGTACTTACTAGCTATGGGACTCTGGGCATATCAAACTCAGTTTCCTCC
Organism: Antechinus flavipes; assembly: GCF_016432865.1. Taxonomy (NCBI): domain Eukaryota; kingdom Metazoa; phylum Chordata; class Mammalia; order Dasyuromorphia; family Dasyuridae; genus Antechinus; species Antechinus flavipes. The sequence continues at coordinate 280,827,914 of NC_067402.1, forward strand.
TCTGTAAAATGGGGATCATCATGGTGCCTATCTCACGAGGTTTTAACAAGATTCGAGTAAGAATAGGATGTGCCCGCCCTGTCATCATTGGTGCCTGGTCTCCTTCAGCCAGATATCCTGGGATTGTGAAAATTAGTGATCCCTATTCCACATTTTTATTTCCTTCTGCAATTGGTTGAATTCTGTTAAATTTATTTTGTATTTTATAACCGAAGCCGTTTCTTTCTCCCTTTGAGAAGCTCCTGAGTTCAAAAGCCGTCAGATCCCAAAGTTTATACTCCCTATCACTTTTAATTAAAAAAAAAAAATTCTGAGCCAAGTTTCAAGGTTTAATACTCTCATAAAAATCTCCAATTCTAAGGGAATTGTTATCCTAGCATCACGTGTAAACCACTTTGTGCCAAGGAAGTGTGTTCTTCCAATCTCGGTTTCTGAGAAACTCCATGCCATGTGCAAGTTACCTCTGGGAGCACCCCATCTCACCTGCCCCTACCTCTGCTACTCCTTGCCCAGTAGGGGCCGTCTTAGCTCATTCTGTTAGGAGCCACAAAGCCTAGATCCCTGGCCCACCGCCCCTAGCCCAGGATCCCCCCCAGCCACAGAGAGGGAGGGCTGCTCCTCACGTCCGCTTTCCCCACCTCGATGCTGCTCACCTTATAATCAATGCCTCTAAAATTAAGTTTGGCTAAATTGGGGCAAGCCACCGATCCTTTCTACTGCTGGCAGCGCCCCTTAGTGTCTTGCTTGGAGAAAAGCTGCCTCAGTTTACCTTTGTTGGATTTCACTCCGGCGCCCCGAGTTTGGTGTTCTCACCACCTTCCTTCATTCAGAGAAGCTCAGGAGTGGAGGAGCAGAGACAGGAGAAAAAGGAGGCAGCAGTGGGGGTGGGGGTGGGAAGGATGCTGCCCACCTGGGACCCTGTTCGATGCTGATGGACCTTCTTCCTCAGCTGGGATTCACACACACACAATGCACACATGATGCACACACGTGCACATACCCTCGCACACACTGCAAAAGGGCCTCTTCTTTAAAAATTGGTTTGATTTAATTTTTTCCTAGAGTACAGGTTTGAATGAAAAACATTCATTCAATAAATAGTTTAGCAGCAACACCTTCCCGGTCACCTCCGCGCCCAGCCCAGAGGATGCCATCTCTAACAGGCAATCTGTACCAGACAGTGTCACCCCCCCAAAGTCCAAAGAGGCGCTACAGACCCGGGGTGCAGGGCCCCTCATGCTTGAAGGGGCCTGTGGTCCGCCTGGAAGCGGTTCTAGGGCCCCGGAGGGTGCTGATTTCTCACAGACCCCAACACCCTCAGAGCTCCAGAGCCCCCACTTGGAAGACAATGCTGTGTGGATGATAAAACCTCAAGTCTGCCCAAAATGTGACAGCCCGGTGGTTCCCCTCTTTAGCCCGTGACAGACCGGTGGTTCCCCCCTTTAGCCTGTGACAGCCCGGTGGTTCCCCTCTTTAGGCTGTGACAGACCGGTGGTTCCCCTCTTTAGCCCGGGACAGCCCGGTGGTTCCCCCCTTTAGCCCGTGACAGCCCGGTGGTACCCCTCATTAGCCCGTGACAGCCCGGTGGTTCCCCTCTTTAGCCCGTGACAGCCCGGTGGCTCCCCTCTTTAGCCCGTGACAGCCCGGTGGCTCCCCTCTTTAGCCTGGGACAGCCCGGTGGTTCCCCTCTTTAGCCCGTGACAGCCCGGTGGTTCCCCTCTTTAGGCTGTGACAGACCGGTGGTTCCCCTCTTTAGGCTGTGACAGACCGGTGGTTCCCCTCTTTAGCCCGTGACAGACCGGTGGTTCCCCCCTTTAGCCCGTGACAGCCCGGTGGTTCCCCTCTTTAGCCCGTGACAGCCCGTGGTTCCCCTCTTTAGCCCGGGACAGCCCGTGGTTCCCCTCTTTAGCCCGTGACAGCCTGGTGGTTCCCCTCTTTAGGCTGTGACAGACCGGTGGTTCCCCTCTTTAGCCCGTGACAGCCCGGTGGTTCCCCCCTTTAGCCTGTGACAGCCCGGTGGTTCCCCTCTTTAGCCTGGGACAGACCGGTGGTTCCCCTCTTTAGCCTGGGACAGCCCGGTGGTTCCCCTCTTTAGCCCGTGACAGCCCGGTGGTTCCCCTCTTTAGCCCGTGACAGCCCGGTGGTTCCCCTCTTTAGCCCGTGACAGCCCGGTGGTTCCCCTCTTTAGGCTGTGACAGACCGGTGGTTCCCCTCTTTAGCCCGTGACAGCCTGGTGGTTCCCCTCTTTAGCCTGTGACAGACCGGTGGTTCCCCTCTTTAGCCCGTGACAGCCCGGTGGTTCCCCCCTTTAGCCCGTGACAGCCCGGTGGTTCCCCTCTTTAGCCCGTGACAGCCCGGTGGTTCCCCTCTTTAGCCCGTGACAGCCCGGTGGTTCCCCTCTTTAGCCCGTGACAGACCGGTGGTTCCCCTCTTTAGCCCGTGACAGACCGGTGGTTCCCCTCTTTAGCCCGTGACAGCCCGGTGGTTCCCCTCTTTAGGCTGTGACAGACCGGTGGTTCCCCTCTTTAGCCCGTGACAGCCTGGTGGTTCCCCTCTTTAGCCTGTGACAGACCGGTGGTTCCCCTCTTTAGCCCGTGACAGCCCGGTGGTTCCCCTCTTTAGGCTGTGACAGACCGGTGGTTCCCCTCTTTAGCCCGTGACAGCCCGGTGGTTCCCCTCTTTAGGCTGTGACAGACCGGTGGTTCCCCTCTTTAGGCTGTGACAGCCCGGTGGTTCCCCTCTTTAGCCCGTGACAGCCCGGTGGTTCCCCTCTTTAGGCTGTGACAGACCGGTGGTTCCCCTCTTTAGCCCGTGACAGCCCGGTGGTTCCCCTCTTTAGCCCGTGACAGCCCGGTGGTTCCCCTCTTTAGGCTGTGACAGACCGGTGGTTCCCCTCTTTAGCCCGTGACAGCCCGGTGGTTCCCCCCTTTAGCCTGTGACAGCCCGGTGGTTCCCCTCTTTAGCCCGTGACAGCCCGGTGGTTCCCCCCTTTAGCCTGTGACAGCCCGGTGGTTCCCCTCTTTAGCCTGTGACAGCCCGGTGGTTCCCCTCTTTAGCCTGTGACAGCCCGGTGGTTCCCCTCTTTAGCCCGTGACAGACCGGTGGTTCCCCTCTTTAGCCCGTGACAGCCCGGTGGTTCCCCTCTTTAGCCCGTGACAGCCCGGTGGTTCCCCTCTTTAGCCCGGGACAGCCCGGTGGTTCCCCTCTTTAGGCCGTGACAGCCCGGTGGTTCCCCTCTTTAGCCCGTGACAGCCCGGTGGTTCCCCCCTTTAGCCCGTGACAGCCCGGTGGTTCCCCTCTTTAGGCCGTGACAGCCCGGTGGTTCCCCTCTTTAGGCCGTGACAGCCCGGTGGTTCCCCTCTTTAGCCCGTGACAGCCCGGTGGTTCCCCTCTTTAGCCTGTGACAGCCCGGTGGTTCCCCTCTTTAGGCCGTGACAGCCCGGTGGTTCCCCTCTTTAGCCTCTGGCACCCCCACTTTTGGCAGAGCCCCCTTCCGTGGCTCCCAGCCTCTCTCCCTTGGCCTCCCCTACGACCCCTGGCGGTGGGTGTCACGGGTGACTCCTTTTTGGCGCCCACGTGGCAGCCGAGGTTCGGGCTGCAGCCCCGATGGGCCTCCTGGTTGGGGGAGCGATGATGCGCTGACCAGAAAAGGGGGAGCCACGAGGCGGGAGAGACACTACAGAGGATCCGATTCCCCGCTGGCCGCTGGGCCCGGAGGCTCCGCGTGGCCCGGACGGGGCCCTCTGCAAGCTCTGGGCCTGTGGTCCGGTCTTCCCTCCCGGAGCGGGCCGGAGGATCCAGGCTTCTCTAAGTGCTTCGCCCGTTGTCCTTCAGTCTGTCTCGGCCGCTGGCTGGGTCCCCTCTTCTCCCCACGCCCGCCCGCCCGGTCCGGCCTCACTTGCGTCCGGGGAGGACCTCCTCGGTGGGGTACACGGCCCCGCCCAGCCGACAGCCCTCGGCCCCCGCGGCCTCTCCCGGCTCCTCTTCCTCAGACTCCTCCTCCTCTTCCTCCTCCTGGGCCGAGGAGCTGGAGGCGGGGCCTTTGCAGATCTTCAGGTGGCGGGTCAGGTGGTACTTGGTCAGGTAGGCCTTGGAACACTTTTCACAGATGTAATCCCGCTTTCCCTCGTGGGAGTTGAGATGCTTTGTCAAATGATTGGTTCTCAAGAAGAGCTTCTCGCACTTGGGGCACTTGAAATGTCTTTCCCTGGGAAGCCAAAGGTCAGAGCTTGACTCTGGCCGCCTGAGGATCCTCCCACTGCCGGGCCGCTTTACCCGGCTGCCCATTCCCCACTTCTCCCCTCTTCCCTCTTCTCTCCCCTCCCTCTCTCCCCCCCCCCTTCCTGCCCCTGCCCCAGAAGCAGACCTCAAGGGGGAAGTTGAGTCCAGCCCCCAATAGTTACCAACCAGAAGTAAGGAGGCGGGCCTATGTACTGCGTGTGAGTGAGCACGTGCTACTTGAGTTCCTGCCCCTCATGAAGAGCTTGACTCTGGCCGCCTGAGGTCCCTCCCACCCAGGGCCCCGACTCTTCCCTGCCACCCACTCCCCTCCCTTCCTTCCCCTTGACCCCCCCCCCAGCAAGCCCCAAAGATCTAGCCCCCCCCCAGTGCCAGGAAACCAGAGGGCGGGCCTGCCACGTACTGCGTGTGAGTGAGCACGTGCTGCTTGAGGTCCTGCCGCCTCATGAAGAGCTTGTCACAGTAATCGCACTTCAGGTTCTTCTCCCCAGTGTGGATGACCATGTGACACTCCAGGTGAGCCTTCTGGGTGAAGGACTTGTCACACAAGGCGCACCTGTAGTTCTTCTGGCCTGCGCAGAGGCACGAGGGAAGGGCCCGTGAGCCTCCCTGCCCCGGGCCCGGACTCCCCGAGGGCTCCCCCGGAGGGAGGAGGGGGCGGCCCTCACCGCGCCCCGCCCCGGCCCCGCCCCCGCCCCGCCCCTTACCCGTGTGTATCTTCAGGTGCGTGCGCAGGTTGCTGGGGTCGCTGAAAGCCTTGCTGCAGAAGTCACACTTGTGGGGCTTCATTCCCATGTGGCCCATGAAGTGCACGTGGAGCTTGGAGGGCGAGGTGAAGGCCTGCGGGCACATGGAGCACTTCCACTTCCTCTCCTTGCTGTGGTTGGGCCCGTGGCCGCCGCCTCCGTGGCTCTGGCTCGGGAGGTGCTGCTGGATGTGGCTGCTCAGGTGGGCCTTGAACTCGGCGTAGGAGTTACACTCCTTGCCGCAGGTACACACGTGCACGTCCGGGTGCTCAGGAACCCCTGCGGGCAAAAGCAAGGGGTCAGGCCCGGGCCGGGCCCGGGACAAGCAGCTGCGTCCCCCAGGAGCCCGCGTCCCCGCCGCACCGAGGCTGTTCCTGCTGCTCCCGTTACTCCTACGCCGGCACTGATGAAGGAAAGGGACCTGCGCTCAGCTTACCCATCTGCTGGGCGTAGTCCCGGCTGTAATAAAAAAGCAGCTCGTTCTCCGGAGGGATATCCTGGGAGGTGCAGAAGTAGATCTTCCCGTCGTGAGGATAAGCCACCAGATTCTGCTCCTCCCGGTTCCTGAAACACCACACGTTTGACAGCCCGTCAAGCTCGGGGTCGGGGCCTCAAAAGCGCCGCTCTGACAGGCCCAAGAAGCCGCGCCCCTCAGGCCCTTCTGCGACGGCTCCCCGGCATTTAGCCACAGAGAGGACCGCTCCTGAGATCCCCAGGCCCAGACCAGCCCCGGCAGCATGAGGAGACCCAGCTCCCAGGAAGAGGGAGGCGGGTCCAGGACTCTGTCCCCCTCCTCCCCGAGAGGGGCAGGCACAGACAAGCGGGAAGGTGGGCAACCCCACATCTAGGTCTGTATCATCTGAGGATGGGCTGAAGACTTGGGGGAGGGAAGGCTGGGGAAGAGCTGCCCCCCCCAAATGGGACATGGGGACCTTCCCACTATTAGAAGGGCCGTCCCTGGAGGAGGGATCACAGCTGTTCTTTTTGACCCAGAGGGAAGAAACCGAAGCAAAGGGACTGAAAAGGTATAAACTGGGAGCTGGGCCCAGGAGCCTTCAAGCAGACTGAGGGCAGGGCCGGGCTGGGGCTCCCTGCCAACTCTCCCAAGTCTGTGACTCTGGAACACTTAGGGAACCCCCACTTAGGAAAACACGCTCCGGGATAACTAGGGGTTTCCTTCCTAACTTCAGAAAGTGGCTACATTGTTCACAGCCCGAGGGAATGCTTAGGTAACAGTGAGTGTAGCCAGCCCCTCACGCTTTCCCCCATTTTGTCAGCTCCCACTTCTCCAGAGCAGAGGCATCCCAGCAACATCATCACCTCCCACCTCCCAGGGCATCTGGGCCGAGAGCTGCCTCCTTGCTGAAACTAGGGTGACTCAGTCTCCACGAGGAAGATAGAACCCAGGGGATCTGTTTGGGATGGTTTTGGTTTCCTAGCCAAGGTTACTCCAGCCAGCTGAAGCCCATCAAGCAATTAAAACTCCTTAATTGCCAGGAGAGGAGCTTGAGCATTCCCACCTGAAGGCCTCCTACCTACCCAGTGGGCCAGTCTTGCCTTTAAGGGACACGTGAGGGTCACGTGATAACCCATCTGGCCAATCAGAGGGAAGACACCCTTGGCTTTAAAAGGCCCTATGGGCCTTACTCAGGGTCTGGGGTCGTCCAGAAAGGCCACTGACCCAGTTGAGTTACTGCTGGATACTGCTCACATCCTGGCTTTTGGCTGAGGTGCCAGTGGGACCAGTTTACTCACAGTCCATGTGTCACTGTTAGTAAAATGTTCTCTTGCCCTGGAGAAAACTGGGACAAAGCATCATTTTTACTTGTTATTGTTTTGGGATTCACGGGGAATTTTAGGGTGAAGGCTGGTCCCCTAGGTCTCTTAAAATAATCTCTCATTTCTTTGGGCTCTAGTGGATACTTTCCACCTCTCAGGAGTGTTTTTCTTCTAGGAACTTGGGGCTGTGACCTGACTCTCCCCCTGAAACCCAAGATCTCTCGGCAAGGAGGTAAGGACCATCTTGGGGATATTTTTGTATTAAAAATTGCAATTCTGTGTATATGTTTGAAATAATTGGCAATAAAAAGCCAGTTAAATTCCCTGGGTTTAAAGGCAATTGTTTCCTTCAAAGATCTCTCCAAGTAGAACTGAGAGAGAATCAGGGGGCTGATTTGGGTGTGCACCAATTTTCAGCATTCTTCCAAGCTTACACAACTGAGAACCCCATATTTCCACCAGAAAAGTGGAAACTACTTTGCTTCTATAGTGATCTCCAAGATTTTTTTGAGAACTGAGAAGTTCCTGATGTTTCTAGCCAGAGAATCACCAAGTATCCTAGTAATGGATTTGGGGTTTTTTTGTTTGTTTGTTTTTCATTTGGGGAACTGGGAGGACCTATGGAACTATTCCTATCTGGCCTCCCAATAGAGCTCCTAGGGGAATGGAGCAAATTGGAGAGGTGTGTGTGTGTGTGTGTGTGTGTGTGTGTGTGTGTGTGTGTGTGTGTGTGTGTGTAACAAACCCCTTTCCCTCATGGTTGGATCAGCCTGTGGAGTATGGTTATGGCAGACAACTTATTTTTTGTTCTGGCTGTAGTTTCATTAATGTTACTGAGTGATAATGCCTCTTTAATTCACTTGGAGACTCCTCTATTAGCTTTTAAACCATTTCCCCAAAGGATGGACACCACTGGCATCTGCACGTATGCTGGGCGAACATGGCACTAGGAAAGCAGTGGTGGAAAACAAGGGTCAGTGGGGATATACTGTTTCTCCTTAGAAGAGACACAGGATTTCTCTTTGTATCAAATGTGGGAACAAGTTTTTCCTTAGCTGTTAACTGACTGCTAATTTTGGTGCTAAAAAATTGGGGGATGGGGTTTAGGAAGGGGAGATATCTAAACAGTCAGGAATGGAGCCCTGCTAGGGACTCCCAAGTTCCCATTAAAGTTGTAAACCAGATTCATAAACTAAGCACTAGACATGTGACTAGGCCATTCACCTAAACCATATGGCCTGTGGGGAGGGATTGCTGAAATACAACTGGAACCTTACAAAGGCACTATTGGAAAACATCTCTGTTGGCCACCAAAAAGCTGAGCTGGAAAATGAACCAATAAAAAAACAACTCCACCTTTTAAATTCCTCCAAGTAGAAGCTGTAACTAACCAAGCAATAATTCAATAGAATTTAGTTGTTACACAGGTAAACTAATGGAAAAAGTCACCTGAGCTGAAATGTCCCAAATCACTGAGGAAGTAAATTTAGTAAGCCATTAGTTTGGATTAAACTCTTTGTGCTAAAGGAAAATTTTAATTCTGCAGATAGCCTGGGATATTATTGAAATATAGAGATTTTAGGAATCTAGCAAAGAAAGTTTTAGAAAAAAAAAATCAAAGTTAAAAAATTTAAGGAAGGTTTCTGGCCTCCATGAAATGAGGGATAGAGGAAGGAAAAGCTATTCTCTGCGGCCTCCAACCTGTCTCTCACAGTCTGGCAAAATTGGGTGGGGACAAGGACTTGGCCAGACTTTTTGAGTGATTTCAAAATAGAGAAAAATGTTATAGAGCTAGGAGTGCCACCTTGTGTCTAAGAATGAACTAAGTGATTACACTGAGTTCTCAATCTTGAAGGCTGCCAGAAATTTTGAATTTTTAAATCTTGTCATCAGTAGTTATAAAACCTAGGTTTGATTGACCTATGTCCTGAAATTAAATTAGTTTGTGGTCTAAATGTGTTTTCTTATTAGGATCATTGTGGTAGATCTGAACTCAAAAGAAGCCTAATACTTTTAAATCTTTGGCAGTAGATTAGGGGGCAAACAAAAATAAATACACGAAGATTCAACTTGATACCATTTGTAAAAACAGATCCAGATGTGACTGACTCTATTCTAATCTCATTTTTAAAGGAATTTTGTCTTCTTGGTAGAAAAATGGTGATAAATCAGAATTTACCATTTGGCATTAAAACAAAATGTGAGAAAATGTATGAGCCAGAAAAATCTGAGTTACTGAAGAAATCTGACAGCTATTAAAATAAACTATTACTTCAGTTTATTAATCTATAGTGCCTAACAAATTTGATGATTCATTATATTAGAAAGCTTGTTAGAAAAGGGAAAGGTCTTCTGTGGAGTTGTTAAGCAAAGTTCTCAAGGTAACCCCATCATCTGTGGAAAAGCAGAGCCTTAAGATCTTACCAGCTCTGTTAACAATTTAAAGTACAGAATTTTAACATTAGCTAAGAACTAGAGATAACAAAAAGAGATTCAATTCATATGCCTACTCATTATACAATACTGCCCTAAACATTATGAAACCTTAACTGATTAGGCTACAATACATGAAATAGGTGGTCAACCCATTCACCTTTCAGGGTTCTTTATAAGAAACTCTTGTGGGTAGTTAGCAGGGGTCTCCCCTGGCATACAACAAGCACTATGTAAAATGTTGGTTACTATGATTCTCGGGGTTCTATGTTAGTTGTAACTTATATAATATCTTGATTTCCTGATATCGAGCAAAGTAAGAATAACTATATTAACTCTGTATAAAAATTCTCAAGGATTTTGGCTTGAGGGGGAAAAACGATCACTTCCCAAAAGAGTTTGGCTTGACTCTTTAGAGCCTTTTGCTTGGGCCAAAAAAGTTCTATCTCCCTATTAGCCTTCCCTTCTACTTAGAATGGTAAAGAAAGACATTTTTAATAACAATGACTTTTAGTGTTTAGCCTGGCTTACTTTGAGCTAACCTAATAATTACAAATCTAAACTGATAGAACTATGTATTGTGAACGCTGGTTACGGCAACAGTTTTGGAAAAAGTGTTTTCAAGAGATGGAACCAAGATGGTAGAGAAGAAGCAGTGACTCTCCTGAGCCCTCCCAACTACTCTGAACACCTTTCCATAAGGCCATAAAACAACTCCTGGAGTAGCAGAACCCCACAGAAGGACAGGGGGAAATAATTTTCTAGCAAATGACAATTTAGACCAGCAGGAAAGGGCTGTGGCACTTGGGTGAGGGAGAAGCACAGTCCAGTGCAGACTGCACAAGCACAGATGAAGGCCCAGCAGACCAGCAGGCCTTGGGAGCCACTGAAGCAGCAGCTTCCAGAGCTCTCAGCCATAGATAGGAAAGGGTCAGATCAAAAGGGTCTCTTTGCTAGTGCTGAGGCAAGACTATTTCACTGCCCATACCTGGAACTGGGTTACAATTCTAGGTGTTAGTCCCAGGGCGAGGAGGAATACCAGCACGTCAGAGCTTATGGCCACAGTGGATTGGGGCCTTTCTCACAATTCCAGGAGAGAAAAAAGTACTTGTGATCACTCAAGAGATCAGAGCCCAGGTCAGGAGGGTAGTAAACACACTTGGCATACTACCTTGGAAGAACTGAAACCTTATAAATCCCTAGAAGTATCTCTGAAAACAGCTGCACAAAACCCCTGAAGCTTAGGACAGGACACTCTTCATCCTAGAAGCAGAACCTTACTTTAATAAAGAATTAAAAATCAAATAATAGGCTGGGAAAATGAGCAAACAGAAAAAAAATTCTGACCATACAAAGGTGCTGAGGTGACAAGAAAGATCAAAACACCATCTCAGAAGAAGAAAACAAAGTCAAAGCTCCAAACATCCAGAGCTTCCAAAAAAAAGTATAAATCGATTGCAGGCTATAGAAAAGTTCAAAAAAGATTTCTGAAAATCAAATAAGAGAGATAGAAGAAAAACTGGGAAGAGAAATAAGTGATGTGAGAAAATCATGAAAAACAAATTTTGGTAAAAGACACACAAAAAATACTGAAGAAAATAAGTTTAAAAAAAAACAAGTACCAATCACAAAATAGAAAATTTTGATTATATCAAATTAAAAAGCCTTTGTACAAACAGAACGAATGCAAACAAGATTAGTAGGGAAGTAACAAACTGGGAAAACATCTTTACAATTAAAGGTTCTGATAAAGGCCTCATTTCCAAAATATATAGAGAACTGACTCAAATTTATAAAAAATCAAGCCATTCTCCAATTGATAAATGGTCAAAGGATATGAACAGACAATTTTCAGATGAAGAAATTGAAACTATTACCACTCACATGAAAGAGTGTTCCAAATCACTATTGATCAGAGAAATGCAAATTAAGACAACTCTGAGATATCACTACACACCTATCAGATTGGCTAAGATGACAGGAAAAAATAATGATGAATGTTGGAGGGGATGCGGGAAAATGGGGACACTGATGCATTGTTGGTGGAGTTGTGAACGAATCCAGCCATTCTGGAGAGCGATCTGGAATTATGCCCAAAAAGTTATCAAACTGTGCATACCCTTTGATCCAGCAGTGTTTCTATTGGGCTTATACCCCAAAGAGATACTAAAAAAGGGAAGGGGACCTGTATGTGCCAAAATGTTTGTAGCAGCCCTGTTTGTAGTGGCTAGAAACTGGAAAATGAATGGATGCCCATCAATTGGAGAATGGCTGGGTAAATTGTGGTATATGAATGTTATGGAATATTATTGTTCTGTAAGGAATGACCAGCAGGATGAATACAGAGAGGCGTGGAGAGACCTACATGGACTGATGCTAAGTGAGATGAGCAGAACCAGGAGATCATTATACACTTCGACAACGATATTGTATGAGGATGTATTCTGATGGAAGTGGATTTCTCTGACAAAGAGACTTAACTGAGTTTCATTGGAGAAATGATGGACAGAAACAGCTACACCCAAAGAAGGAATACTGGGAAATGAATGTGAACTATTTGCATTTTTGATTTTCTTCCCGAGTTATTTTTACCTTCTGAATCCAATTCTCCCTGTGCAACAAGAGAACTGTTCGGTTCTGCAAATATGTATTGTATCTAGGATATACTGCAACATATTTAACATATATAGGCCTGCTTGCCATCCGGGGAGGGGGGGGGGAGGAGGGAGGGAGGGGAAAAACGAAACATAAGTGATTGCAAGGGATAATGTCGTGTAAAAATTATCCTGGCATGGATTCTGTCAATACAAAGTTATTATTAAATAAAATAAAATTAAAAAAAAAAAAAAAAAACAAGTAAGGCAAATGTTGAGGTACAAAAAGCCAATGAGAATCCTTGAAAAGCTGAACTGGCCAAATGGGGGGGAAAGAGGTAAGATTGTACTGAAGAAAACATTCTCTAAAAAAAGTAGAATTGGTCAAATGGAAAAAGAGGTACAGAAGTTAACTGAAGAAAAAAATCCTTAAAAATTGTAATTTAAAATTACACATTCCAAAAATGGAAGCTAATGGGCTTTACAAAAAATCAAGAAACAATAAAACAAACCCAAAAGAATGAAAAAAAAAAAAAAAAAAGACGACAATGTGAGATCTCACTAGAAAAACAACTGACCTGGAAAATAGATCCAGGAGAGAACTTAAATGGGCTACCTGAAAGCTACTTGGATCAAAAAGAACCTAGAAATCATCTTTCAAGAAATTTTCAAAGAAAACTTCCCTGATATTCTAGAACCAGAGGGTAAGACACAAATGGAAAGAATCCAGTGATTACCTCCTGAAGGAGATTCCCAAAATGAAAATCTCAGAAATACTATAACCAAATTCTAGACCTTTCAGGTCGAGGAAAAAATATTGCAAGCAGCCAAAAAGAAACAATTCAAATTATCATGAAAACACAGTCAAGATAATATAAGATTTAGTAATTTCTACATCAAAGGATTGGAGGGTTTGGAATATGATCTTCCAGAAAGCAAAGAATTTAAGGTCAAGAATCACTTGCTCAGAAAAATAGAGTATAATCCTTCAAAGGAAAAAAATATATATTAAATGAAATAGAGGACTTTCAATCCTTCCTAATGAAAAGACCAGAGCTGAATAGAAAATCTGACTTTCAAATACAACACTACAGAGAATTATAAAAGGGTAAACCCGAAAGGAGAAATCCTAAGGGACTTAATCAGGTTAAACTGTTTATATTCTGGCATGGGATGACAACACTTGTAACTCATCTAAAAAGTTCTCTTTATTGGGACAGCTAGAAATAATACAGAGGTAGAATATGAAGAGACAGTATCTAAAAAAAATTAAGAGATTAGAAAGAAAATACACTGGGAAAAAGAGAAAGGAAGTAGGATGGAATAAACTCACATAAAAAATGCAAGAAAAAGCTTTTACAATAGAGAGGAAGAAGGGGAGGTGAAGGGGAAGGGAGTGAACCTTATTCTCATCAGAACTGGCTCAAAGAGGGAATAACAAACACTCAGTTTGGTATAGAAATCTATGTGATAAGAGAAAGTTAGGGAGAAGTGCCAGTGATAGAGAAAGTAGATTGAGGAGAAAGTAGATTGACATAGAGAGTCAGAAGCAAAACCCTTTTGGGGAGGTACTAGGTAAAAGGAAAGGAAGAACAGAATAAATAGAATAAGGGGGAAAACAGGATGGAAGGAAATACATTGAGTAATCACAGCTGAAAAAAACCTTTTGAAGAAAACTCTCCATATATTTGAGGCCTTTATCAGAAAAATTAAGTTAAATTTATAAAAATAGGAGCCAATTAATGAATGATCATGAGAAAATAAGTTTTCAGATAAAAGTAATCAAAGCTACCTATAGTTATATGAATTATTCTAAATCTCTATTGATTAGAGGAATGCAAATTAAAACAACTCTGCAGAATACTTCATACCAATAAAATTAGGACAGAAAATAATAATGACAAATGTTAGAAGAGATGTGGGGAAAAATGAGACATTAATGCAATGTTGGTGGAAGAGTGAACAGAAAACTATACTCTATGAACTATGGAACTGTATATAAACTTTGACTGAAGAGTGCCAAAGAGATGAAGAGATAGGTCTGTTTCAAAAAAAAGAGATAAAGGGGAAAAGACCTGTACATACAGAAATATTTATGGTAACTTTTCTGGTGGCAAGAAATTGGAAGCTGGGGGTGGGGGGCTCCCCATCAAATGGGAAATGACAGAACAAATTGTTCTCTGTGATGTAATACTAATATGTTATAAGAAATGAAGAGGATGTTCTCAGAAAAACCTGGAAAGACTTCCATGAACTGATAGAAAATGAAATGTACTACATACAAAGTAATACAACAATATTGTAAAGTGATCAGCTGTGAATGACATTCTCAGCAATACAATGATCTTCCACTGCTAAAGGACTTATGATGAAAAATGCTATTATTCATTGTCAGACAAAGAACTGATGGTGTCTGAACACAGATTAAAGTATAAATATATATATTTTTAATTTGCTTGATTTTTCTTGATATTTTTGGTCTTATTTTCTTCCACACCATTACTAATATATTAGGAAATATATTTTGCATGACTACACACGTATGACCTATATCAAATTGTTTGCCTTTTCAATGAGGGCATGGGGAGGGAGAAAATTTGGAACTCAAAGTTCTAAAAAATGTTAACATTTGTTTTGTATACATAAAACTAGAGAAAAATAAAATACTAAGAATTAAATAATTTTTTTTTTAGTCTATTAGAGATAGGGGGGAAATTTAAGAGAAAGTGGTTTCACTTACAATCTGGACACTGTTAGATTGTAAACTCAATTGCTATTAACTATTTCATTAAAATTTAATAATGATTTCAAAGATATGTTTATTTTATTTGAGCCTTGATATTTAGGCATAGTGATCAGTTTATTTTAGTTTGGTGTTATAGTATAAGGTTTTATGAGGCCAAAACCTGAGAGCTTCAAAACTCAGAGGTGGAAACCTTCACATCCAGCTGTACTGGGAAAGCTTACACATCAGCTCATATTAAGAAAGTAAGTTCTACCTACATTTAAAGCCACATCTTAACCTGGTAGCAAAATCTCATTTTCTGGAGGTATGAACTGTAACCATCCCCAGAACTTAAACAAGAGTCCTGACCAACACTGGCCTGATCTAGCTTTTCATCTTAGAAGAGAGAAGAAAAATAGCTCCAGGTGATATAACCAGGTCCTTTACTTCCTCCATCTGGTAACTTACTGATCTGCCTGGAATGACTGTTGCTGCTTCAGGGATCCCCCCACAGCTTGGAAACTTTAGAATATGGCCATGAAGAAAAGGAGATCACCTCTTCTATGACTGATAGTCTTTTAAAAAGTTTATATTATAGTAGCAGTAAAAAGGATGATTTGGGATTATGAAACCGATTGGAGTTATACCTGGAATTCTATAAATTGGAGTTATATTGTTGTACCAAGACAAACAGCAAGTGAGACTTGGTAAATTTTAAGTGGAGTTTATTTTGCTGCAAGGGGAGTAGCAACAGCCAAATCAAGCAGCCCCAAACAGCAGGAGGTAAGGGTTTAGAAAGGCTAAAACCACAAACTAGAGGATCGTTAATTATGCAAGCAAGAAGGTACAGAAGCCAAAAGCCAGCAGTTTCAAGGGGTGCTTATTCTAAACAAGGAGTAAGTGAGGAAATCCTGTGAGGATCAGGTTGTCCTGAACCCATGATACAGATGGAGGAGTGTACTGGTTAAAGGAGACATCAGCAGTTTGTCTGTACTCCAGTGGTGAGAAGGGAGGGAGCTAGGGGTCCCAGCTCAATAATATCCTAAATCTACCTAGTCTTAACAGATTCCAGGCATTATGTTTACATGTGTGTATTATATACAGCATGTATATGTATGTATGTATGTGTGTGTATATATATATATATATATATATATAGTATGTACATATATATGTATATATATACATATATATGAAAAATAAACTTTATTCTCAAAAATATGAGAGTTACAACATCCAGCCCCAAGCTATGATTAATGAAACTTGCTATTGAAAGTTAAGTCTAACAGGATTGATTCTGGTCTTATTCTGAGTCTGATTCCAGGTGGGATTGCTGGGAAATGTCACCTACCCAATGGCCCATAATACCAGCATCCAATGGGAGTGATGAATGTGTGAACTGCTCCAGGTGGATTTCTGCCTCAGGGAAGAGTTGGGAGATGGACTTTTGGCAGGGGCTGAGGCAGGACTCTCCTGACTTACCACCCCTGTGATATTCTCCCTTTCGAGCAAAACATTTCCCTCTCTGGCTAAATGTGACTCTGGCTGTTCCATTCTGTTAATACAAGCAACAGCATCGATGACTTTTGCTTAGAACTGACACTGAGTTAGGGGTAGCATGATTCCCTTATTATAGCTATGTCCTTTTTTCACTTTATGACAAACGCCAATAATCATGGCAGGAGGACAACAGAAGATAAGAACACAATATTAAATCTTTAATACTAGGACTAATACTAGAATATATCTAAGTTACTACGATAAGATGGAGGTGCATAAGATCTATGTTATTTAACTTGAAGCTGTCCTTTCTACAACTTAAACAACTAGGTAAAGAAGTACTTGGGTTTCCCATGTGACTACTAATGGTTCCATATTCAGGTATAAAGCTAAGTCTTTGGCATGAACTTGGATTTGGGCCGTGCTTTGAAATGCAAGCAAACTATACAAGCATTACCTTAAATGTGTCCTTATGCATAGAGAGGATTCAAGAAAAATGGTCAATGTGGGTGAGATATCTATTTTCTTTTGAACATGGTTAATAACTGAACGTGTTTTACTATAGACATCCAGTATGATACAATCTAGAATTAATTACTTGGTCTAGTGTAAATATATGTTTCCTTCCTAGGTCTTCTGTTACAATGGGAGTAAAATAAGCATCTCTTAGGTAAATTCATTTGTGTGGCCACTAAGTTTAGGCACTGAAGGGATCTACTTAAAAAGAGTCTGGTTACCTATTTGCTCGTTATAGGACTAGATCCTTAGCAGTACCTCATCCTCCTAAGGGGGAATGGGCAATTGGAGGGAATAGCTGAAGCTAAAAAAAATTTTTTGTGAGAAAGCAACAAGATCAGATGATTATATATTTTAAATGTAAATGATTTTAATGGGATACCAACATCTGATCATAGTCTATTAAGTAGTTCTAAAAATTGGGTTTAGATTTTTACACATGCAACTTTAAGGAGGTCAATTATGATTGTCAGTTGTTATTTGCGTTTCCTAAATATATCAACATCACAGTTTGCTAACTCTCTTCACAGGGCAGTCATAGCTAATAACACTGAAGCTTTTCTGTCTATGGAGCTTGAATCTGGGCTCAGAAATGAAACAGATGAATGCCAGTCCAAAAAGATTAACTGACAGTGGAGTCAATGCCAATTTAGAAAGCTCTAACCTCAGCTTACATGTCTGCTTTAGTGAATGTCACATCTTTAAGCAGCTTGGCCTGGGCCCCTCCCAAGTGGGACCCCGGCTTCTGCTTACCAGCAAACAGAGCAATGGCATGGACTGGGCCCTTCCTCAGGGAACTATTCTGTCCTTCTGCCTCCTTGTTGAAAGGTGGGGTGACTTGATCCACAAGGAAGACAAAATGGGGGGGGGTTCCCCATTTGGGATGATTCTCATTTTCTAGCCAAGGTAACTATGGCCAGTCCTTAACTGGCAGAGAGGAGCATAAACATCCCCACCTGAAAGTGGGCCCAACTCCCAACTGGGCTGGTCTTACCTTTGCCAGGGGAGGGCCAAATGATGACTCTTCTGGCCAATCAGAAGAAAGATCCCCTTGGGTTTAAAAGCCCCTGTGGGCCTCACTCAGAGTCTTGGTTCACCCAGAGAGGCCACTGACCCAGCTTATGGGACCCCATTGGCCTAACTATTAAATGCCCAGGCTCACATCCTGGCTTTTGGCTGAGGGGCCAGTGGGATCATTTTACTAACAATATATGTGTTACTATTTATAAAATGGGATCTTGACCTTGAGAAAACTGCCTCAGCATTATTTTTACTTGTTACTCATCTTGTGGTCAGTTTTAAAAACTTTAAAGATAGCTCTTTTGTCTGGAAGTATGCGTGAACCTGGAATTTTCTGTGTATTTCCCCTAAAACTACCATTCAAGTAAAACGCAATAGTGGAAGGAAAGAAAAAACCTGCATCTGGAGTGAGGAGGCAAGGGCTTGTCACCTCCCCCCAAATTCTCTGCCCCCCCATCTAAGGAATAGGGGTGAGAGCCTGTAGACCTCAGTGTGTTGTGGCAAGGAAAGAGCCTTCAGGGCTGCCCAAGGGAAGCACCTCGGCGGCCCCAGTGCTCTTCACCCCAAGATGTCTCACCTGGCTTTGCGCACAAACATCATCCAGTTACATTCGTTTTCGTCTGTTGTAATGATACAGAATTCGAGGACACCGTTGTGGTATATCTGCCAGCAGAACACCAAAAAAGGAAGTGAGAAGTGGTTATGGGTAGGAAGGATCATCACTGACCAGGGCTGCCCAAGAACCCCCGGTAACTTCAGCTGCATCTCAAGCACAGCCAGAATATTAGGATGCAAAACCCCAGTGCCTGCTGTCCAGCTGGTCTCCCCAGGGCACACAAAGGCCTGACACTTCACCAGGACCCGCCTGGCCCATGGTCTGAATGGAGGAGCAAACCCTGGGCACTGGCTTGGCTGCCTCATCAGACCTTTGGGGGTTTTCAAATTTTCCAACCAGATAATATCATGAATTAGGAAGAGGGAAGAGCCTCGGATCCCAATTTTATTGTCTACAAATCAACATATTTGGGAGGAATTCCCTGGTGAAACACATTTGGCTGCAACAATAAAGCTCCAAGCAAGGCTGCCCCGGGACTGTACAGGGACAAATGCAGGCTGAGCTTTTCCTCCCCATCCAGCTGGCGTCAAAGTCGAGGGGGACTCGCCACGTCCCTGAGGAGCGCAGCCCCAGCTCCAGCCTGGCCCAGCTCCCCAGAAGCTGCATGTGTACACACGCGTTCCTGGGGCTG
Source organism: Antechinus flavipes (assembly GCF_016432865.1). Lineage (NCBI taxonomy): Eukaryota > Metazoa > Chordata > Mammalia > Dasyuromorphia > Dasyuridae > Antechinus > Antechinus flavipes. Next base: position 280,846,713 of record NC_067402.1, read on the forward strand.
ATACTGGGAGCCAAGGGAGAGGAGCCCTACCTGTGAACATGTTCCCAGTGACCGATCCATCAGCAGACCCTTTCACACAGGGAATTCTCTGCCAAGCCCGTCAACTCTCTCTCCCTTCCATAAGGTTACAGAGAACCACGGGGGACAGTGATGAAAGGGAGGTCCAAGGATGCTTCTCCCCAAAGACTTCTCGGCTTTCATTACTCGGCTACTACTACCCACTTGTACTAGCGCTAGAGCTAGGACTCACAGGCAACAGTGTCAGTGTCAGGAGGTGGAAAAGCAGGCAGGGAAGGAGGCAGGAGATGGGGGGAATCTCACGGCAGGGTTTGTAACAGAGCCAGAAGGGCCACGAGAAAAGGCAAGTAAGTGACCCTGTTTGATTCAGAAACTTACTCGTCTGTGAGAAGTCGGTTCAGGCTCTGCGGACATAGGATATTCACTGACTCCAATACAAGGTCATGGTGGGAAATAATATTTATCAATATGATCTTTTTATTTCCCACAACATCACATTCAGATCCTGAAATCAAATACACCTCATAGAGGGGCTGCGAAAATCATTTACTTTCAGAATCTCTTTGCCTGGATTTCACTCTGAAATATTCACTTGGTAGCCAGGGCTCCAGCAGCAAAGAGAATACAAGAAGCAATCCAATATTTTACATAAGAGAACTGTATAAATGTAAACATTTTGGCTACTTGTCTTTCTTTCTACCTTTAATACAAGGCTTTAAAAATCCCTTTTAAAAAAATAAATCTTAACTTTTATGGATTATCTCTTGTGATGATATAACTTTCATTTCCAGGTAGTTTTCCTTTTCCCTACTCATCAAGGCAAAAAATGGAGAGGGACTTGGATGAGAGAAAGCAATTCAGTTACACTAGACAAGAAATCAGCTGAGCCTGACTGCAGATGTAATGCTCATAGGCACAGTTCCCTTCCTTTTCAAGGCAGGATTGTTGCTGTTTGGCTCTTCAGTCCTCAGTTTTGTCTGACTCTCCCTGACCCCATTTGGGATTTTCCAGGCAAAGATACTGGGGGATTTTGCCATGTCCTTCTCCGCTCATTTTACAGATGAGGACACTGAGGCAGACATGGTAAAGCCACCTATCCAGGGTCACAGAGTTAGGAAGGATTGAGGCCAGATTTGAACATGGGAAGGCACCTCCCTGCCTCCAGGTGCTCTAACCACAGTTCTAATAGAAAACTCACACACACACCAACACCAACCTTCCAGATATGATTAGCTGCCTTGTCTGTCCAATCTGCTACTTCCATAGAGTGACTCTGCTGGCCAATCAGGGGCCCAAAGCAAGTCCGAACAGGAATGGTTTCTCCAGTCCACACACCTAGCGGCAGAAGAATCCAACAATCAAAGGGACTGAAGCCAGTTCCGGAGGTTCAGGGAAAGAAGAGCAGGGCACGTGTACCGAGTCCCATCGGCAGGGAACTTTGGAGCCTCCTCCCCCACACCTGCCAGGTGCCTAGGCCTAACTGTTAGCCCCTCTTGACAAATAGTGAAGATGTGATATGGAGATGATGTAGGGTAAGGGATCGGATTCATCCTTGGCTTCTATTCTGGCAGTCGGGAAGCTTGTCTATTCTTCAAAACCTGCTGTTCTGGAGCTAACATTCAGAAAAGAATCTAAGGATGTCATGCTATAAGTGCTTCTTCTGCTCCAAATTATCATAAAATCAAAGGAAACTTCCAACACCTTGGGTGGATAATTTAGGTTTATCTGTGGTTTTCCAGAAAGTTTAGCAGGTTTGGGGAGAACCTGAGAAGGGGACAAATCTACTTGTTGTACTCCCTAGTTTAAGTGAAACTTGGGGAAATGTATTCCAGCCAGCCATTCTCTTCTTCTGTGACACTCCAGTCACTGCCCAAACACTCTTCTGACTGACAAAACACTCCTTGTGAGCAAGGATATTCCTGATGTTATTTCCATGTTGCCATCAAGAAGGCTAAGCCTGAAGGATAAACTTGCCCCTGACCTGTCTGTGGGGAATCAAGAAGACCCAGCCGGACCAGGGCTGTCTTCTACCAACTTATGAGATGGTTCTGAGAAAGGGAGTTTTCTCTCAATGACTTAAATCTGAGTTACACTTAACAGCTCCTGCCACCATCCCTAAATCCCATAAATATTACTCCTGGCCAGCTGTGATCTCCCTGCGGCACCTGTCCTTACAACTAGCAGCAGGGCAGGGGCAGGAGCAGGCAGGTTATATGGCTCTTACCCACATCTGGCACCAGGAGAGACTGGCGGAGGACCAGCTGCTTTGGCAGAGACAGCCTGGCTCGGCTCTCGATTGGGCTGTCTGGAACAAAAGTCACCGGTCCGTGGTCAGGGCAATCTGAGGGGTAGGCTCGGTCACAGAGTGTGCACCCTGGAGATGAGAAGATGAGGCAATTTCAATGAGGCCCGAATGGATCCTGGAACTCGGCCGGCTTTTCTTTAAGCAACACTTTCATAAAATCTGAGCCGAATACAAAAATTACCTGATTGAACATATGACTTGAGATCATCCTTTACTCATTAACAACCTCCCCCTAGTCCCTTCAGTGGCTCCCTCCTGTGTACCATATTAAATATAAGCTGCTCTATGCCATCACTCGAGGCTCTCCACTGCCTGACTACACTTACTTCATTTATGGATGTTTGAGTCAAACTGAATTATATCACCCCCATTATCAGTCTCCTCTCTCCGTTGTGCGATGGACTCCCTAACATTCTAACCTCTGCTCCCTCCAATCCTCTACTCGGGTGCTTCTCCTGCACGGCAGCTTTCCTCATCCTGACCCTGCTCACTCTCCTCAAATGGACACATCCTCTGGACTTGAGGATGCACGGTGTTCCCTGAAGTGGGGCAGTTCTGTACACCTTGAGGCCAGGGAGGGGGTCTGACGTCACTGCCCTACCAGGACCTCCGAAAAAGCTTTACCTCTGGAAGGTATGCTGGAAGTAGCTCTGGGAGGTTCCCCATGATCCTGGTCAACCCAGCATGACTCACTTAGTGTCTCCAGGGTCACATTTATCCTTTCTTCACTATCAACAAAGAAGGAACCAGATTTTGATGATGAATTTGAGTTAAAACTCTGCAACCCAATGGTTCAGATGATGCTAATACTAATCATCATGGGACTTACAGTTTGCAAAGTACTTATAGCCAGGTCCCATTAGTGAGGTGGCAAGTATTTGACTTCATACTACCTGAACTCATAATTATAAAATATGGTTCTTGGTTCCAATCCAAAGGAAATAGGTGGTTTCATGTAATGCAACTACTCCTGGGGACTCATTCACACTCATCAGGACCAAACTGTAAATGATAAGACAGCTCTTTATAATAATACAAAGCTGTTATACAAGCATTACCCCTGAAAGGTAGATACTAAGATAATCCCCATATTAGAGAAGAGAATATTGAGGCAGTTCAATGCCTAGGAACAGAAAGCCTGAGTGTCAAGGGAAGCAATTGAACTTGGGTCTTCCTAATTTCAGTCTCAGAACCTTATTGCACAGAGCAGTGGACCTGGAGTCAGAAGACCCAAGTTCAAATCCAGCTTCAGATGCTATTTTTACTCTGCCTGACTCCAGTTAAAATGGGGATTATCAGACCCTCCCAGGAGTGTTCTAAGAAGGAGATAATAACTGAGGGGCTGAGCACCTGCCAGGCTCTCTCCCTCCTGTCGCTCCCACCCACTCTAGAACCTGGTCTAGCTGATGGCAGCAGGGCTTCTCAAAGTGAATGCTTTTGAGTTTTTGGGCTTCTCCTCTTTACATTTATTATAACTCAGCTGTTTCTCCCTAGAATTGTTAATGCGGACTTGGAATCAGGTAATTCCAAGTTCAAGTTCTATTTCAGACCCTCACTAGAGGAGTGACCCTGCCCCTCTGCCTGTCTTAGTTATAAATTGGGGGGTCTCCTCAGACAACGTGGTATTGACAGTCTCTGAGGTCCCTCCCAGCAGTCTACAGTCCGAAGGGGATTCGTGGCACTGAAATCATGGGAGCCTAAAGCCTCTTCTCAAACAAGATTCTGGAAGTAGAATTTTGAAACTATTTCATGGCATATAGTTACTGAGCCTGCCTACTCAGAAAAGACCAGGATTTATGTCAAAAAATGGACAGTTTCTTTTCTCCTCCTCCATCAAGCACGAGCTGTCATGATGCTTTCATGGGCCTAGCTAAGCTCCTCTCTCACGTTCCAGTACCCACTTTCCCCAATGCCAAGAAGCCACTAGATTCAGCAGTTCTGCCATCACAATCTGGCTTTTCCTGGATCTTTCTCCTTCTCTTAATCATTCCTGTGGTCTTCCCTGGCTGGCTCCTGGGGGGCAGGGCCACTGAATGGGGATGCCCTGGCCCCCCTGAAGGCTCCTGAGGGAGAATCTACCCTCTTGTGTAAGAGACTCCACTAACAGTGTCCTGGGGAATACATTTCTTCTCACTAAAGTGTCAAAATACAAATAACTTCAACATACTGACTGACGCTCCTTTTTTTGCCAAAGAGTGATGTGCCTTCACACAAAGACCACGGGCCCTGACATGAGCTGCTGGAATTTATGACAAACAGTCCAAGGTCTTTGCTTATGTGCACAAAGGGCAGACTGCCATTCACAACCTTAGGAAAACATTCTTAGGAGAAGTGAAACGTCTGAAATAATCTTTCAGTCACGTAAAGGGGGGAAAGGGGGACATTACTTGATCACAACAGCCAATCTGAGCTCAAGATCACGTTCCCCATCCCCCAAGCTGAACTGCTGGCTCAAGATGGCGGGGGTGATGTCGCCGCTCCCCCCCGCCCCCACCGGGCCCACTCACAGATGGTAAACAAGGTGGCCATGTTCTCCTTGTTGGAGTTGGAGTCTTCCATCTGCAGGGACGGCGGCACGAAGGAGAGGTTGTCCGAGGCGACGTCGACGTGGCCTGAGCCCATGGCGACCTCCTGGCTGATGGAGGACACGGCCACGGGTTCGAGGCTGAGGCCCACCTCGTGCAGGGAAACGGACTCCAGGGAGGCGAGGCTGTGTGAGGTAGAGAGGGCCACGCTGACAGAGTTGGTGCTCATGGCCACCGTGTGGATGGAGTCGGCGAGGGCGCCCTCGGGCATCCCCCCGACGCGGCCGGCGATGTGGTCCGTCTCCATGACCACGGGGAGCTCCAGGCCGTTCCCGTGCAGAGGGATGACGCCCCCGTGCCCCACGGCCTCCGCCGCCAAATTGTTCCCCACCGAGTCCACGGACAAAGGTTCGTGGCTCCTGGAGCCGTTGGGCATCTGGGAGTGCTCCCCGGCCACCCCCTCCATGGTCAGCTCCTCGGCCGCCATGCCGTCTGTGGAGATGGGGCTGGTCACCCTGGAGACGCTCTCCATGCTGATGGCGGTGTCCAGGGCCACCTCGTGGCCGTCCCCAGGATGGAGACCCTGCGCCCCGTGGGCACCGACCGCGCGCGCATCCATGGGCACGATGCCCGGCTCCAGGCCGACGCTGCCGCCGGGCTGGTAGGGATCTAAGGCCGAGGGGTTGTTGGGGACGGCCAGCGCGGGGTTGTTGTCCACGCTGATGGAGTTCGGGTGGATGTACTGAGGAGGGGGCCTGTCGGCCAAGTAAGACAAGATGCCTGTGGGAGGAGAGAGAGGAAATGAGGGTCTGGGCGCAGCAGGCGCGCGGGGCACACGCCGGACTCACCAAGACTCTGAGCTAGCAAAAAGCCGCACTGTCCTCAAGGCTGCTTTCCACTTTAACACAAACACGCTTGTTTTGTCGCATCCACACAAATGTAAGCACGAGCCTGTTCCTGGGGACCCTTTGCTGGAGGTGAGAATTAAGGAGGAGGAGGACAAGGGACTGGCCCGGCCGGGTGTCCTGACAATCCTGCACGGGCCTGCGACCCAAGGGGTTGCCCCCAAGGGAGAGACGCTCAGGGGCGGACCGGTGTCCGGCAGAGGGACCCCCACAGACCGAGCGCTTGTTGGCTGAGCACCTGAAACAAGGACAGACCGTCCAGAGAAGGACATTTCCAAGCTCACAAGTGGCCGGGCCTCCTTCAGTCTCCCTGGAAACACCCCCTGCCCCTCAGTGGGCTGGGCAAAACACATTCCCGACTTATACAGGCGGCCCTAGGCTGGCAGGGGGCGGGCAGGGAGGAGAGGGGCTTGGGACCACCCACCAAGGGGCTGCCCCCCCCCAACTGTGGTCAGGAACACGCAGGCCGGCACCTGGGCACCTGAAGGTACAGGCGCTCTGCCTGAAAGCGGGGGCTCTTTGGCACCGGGACGTCCTGGACCCTCGGACGGTCAGTGTGGGGAGCCTGTAGGCCACCCCCTTCTCATTTGTCAGTGAAAAAAATAAGATTCAGAGCATCACAAAGGAAACCCATCAGACTGAAATAGAGTGACGGACATTTAAAAGCAGGGTCGTGGATGGCCGCCCTGAACAAAAGGAGCGTCAGAGGGGGTCAGCTACGCACAAGGCGGCCTTTCTGAAGAGGCCGGAGGACTCACCAGGTAGGATGTGCCTGAAGTAGCTGCTCTCCAGGTGCGGGTACGGCGGGGGAGGGAGAGGGTAGTTCCTCTCCGGTATCCCACACATCACCCCCCGATCGCCAATGCCCATCGGGAGCATCAGAGACAAGGCAGAAGGCAGAGAGCTTAAGGAGGGACCAAGGTTGGGGATTGCAACGGGCAGTCCTGGAAAAACAGAGAAGTTCCTTTTACGTTAAAACTTCCAAATAGCTTCTTGGAAAACACTGGTGGAAACCTCAGAAACTTCTTTCCACCCAGAAAAGTCGCAGTTACCTGGAGAAGAAATAACAAAAGCTCCTGTGTAAGAGAGAGGTGGGGACTCCTGGGACAGAACCCTGCATACGTGACCAGACCAGGTGTTTGTATCTGATGCTTTGGCACAACCATTTTTCTTCAAATAAGGTAGAGTTGGGTGTGGAGGACAAGAGAAATGGTGGCGATGTCAGGAAGACCCTGTCCTAAAGCAGACTTTTAGAGGCCCAGAGAGTCCTCTCAGGTAGCAGGGACTGACATGACTTGGCAGGGTCAGGGAACCTGCCCGTGACCTCAGGAGGGGCTGGGACCCCGGCTGTCCTGGCTCGGAGGTCAGCTCCCCATCACCTAGAAGGGAGGCTCCTTCAGACACTACTAAACAATAACTATCCCACCCAGAGTTTTTCTTTGAAAAATGGCTGGTTTTAATTGGAAACGAAGTGGATGCTCATCACATGGGGAATGGCTGAATGAGTTATGACGATGAATGTTATGAGTATCATTGTTCTGTAAGAAACGATCAGCAGGATGATTTCAGAGGGACCTGGAGAGATTCACAGGAACTGATGCTGAGTAAAATGAGCAGAACCAGGAGATCACAGTACATGGCAACAGCAAGACTATACCATGATCAATTCTGACAGACAAGGCTCTTTTCAACAATGAGGTGATTCAAGCCAGTCCGATGATCTTGTGGTGGAGAGCCATCTGCACCCAGAGAGGGGACTCTGAGGTCTGAATGTGGATCACAACACAGCATTTTCACTTTTTGTTTTTTGCTTGCTATTTTTTTCTTTTGATCTGATTCTTCTTGTACAGTGTGGTAATTGTGGAAATATGTTCCGAACTGCATATGTTTAACATATATTGGATTATCTGCCATCTAGGGGAGTGGGGGTAGGGAGAAGGGAAGTAGAAAAATTTGGAACACAAGATTTTGCAAGCATGAATGTTGAAAATTATGTTTACATGTATATAAAAGCCATTATTAAAAAGAAAAGAAAGGAAAGGAAAAATGCCTAGTCTTTTGTCTCTAGAGTGGATCCCACAACCAGTGCTACAGTGAGAGATACAGGCCCAGACCCCAACTCCACAACTTCACTTTCCTAGATTTTAATAATGGTTATACAATAACCAGTTAAGAGTCAAAATGATCCTGACGATTTTAAGGCCCAATAAACTGCTTATTCAGAGATGATTCAGACGTGAATAAATGGTGAAAAGCCATACAACGTGATTAAAAATCTTAAATTGAAACTTGATATATTTAAGGCCTAGAAGACCATGTAATCCCAAGCCCCTCATTTCACAACAAGGAGAAGCTAAAGCCTAGGAGAGGATGTGACTTGCCCATCATCTCACAGGTGAAAAGAAGAGGATTTGAACCCGGGACCTCTGAGAGAGTGTAGACATAGTGTAGCTTGTGGCCCCTCCTTGTTTCTGTGGCTCTGCCCAATGTGGGCTTCAGGAGCAGAGCACCCCCCACCCCGGCAGCTCAGCTGGCAGCCAGCCCCCTCCTAAGTTCTGCTGCTCTGCCCGACATGGACTGAGCTCCCCTAATTCTGGAGGAGTTTGGCTGAGATCAAAGTTTTCAGGAGAGAGAAGGGTTTATCCAAGGCCGGGCACACAGGAGCTCTTCTGGAGGGGGCTCCGCAGGGTGCCGTGGGCAGATAGCAGAGACCCCTCCAGGGCACTGCCCATCTCTTCTTCCTGTCCCAGACATCCCAGAGTGGGCAGCCTGGCCGAGTGCTCTGCCCCAAAGTGAATTAGCCAACATTACGGCCCTACCATGTGCCAGGGGCTGTGCCAGGGCCTGGGGAAACAGGAAAGGACAAAATCCTTGCCCCCGCCCCCGGATTTACACCTCTTAGCGACATGGCCCGCAGCAGAGAAGCTGGAGAGCAAGAAGCACTTGGGAGGCAGGAAAGGCATCGTGGAGGAGGTGGCCTGGGCGCTGGGAGGACCGGGGTTGTCTGAGCTGAAAGGGCAAGCCTGGGAAGAGCCCTTCAAAGGCATGGGGGGGGGGGGAGGGGAACAAAGGGGGGAAGGGAATGCCAAGTTTCTGGAACTGCATCTGGGAAAGGGAGACACAGCCCAGCTCTGCAGGGCCTTAAATGCCAGGCTGGCGGGTCTGCATTTATTCTAGTGGCCAAAGGAGCTCTTGAAGCCATTGGAGTTGGGGGAGCATGGTCAGACGTGGCCTTTGGGAAGATCCAAGGCAGCTGCATGGAGAATAAGGAAAACCCAAGTTCAAATCCAGAGTGAGGCCTTAGGGAGGTGACTTCAGCCCTGTCACAGAAGCTCCCTGAGGCCGTTTCTAAAAAGGAACCAGTCACACCTGCTTCCCAGGCCTGTTGGGAAGCCCAAAGAGAGTAAGGTTTGTAAAGCAAGCTCAGCTGTGCTTTGGTAGCTGGCGGAAGGGAGTGACTGATCTGGGTGAGAGCAGGGCAGGGGATGGTTGGGGTGCAAAGGGACGGAGGCACAAATTGCTGTAGAAGTGAAAATGGCCAGAGCCGACGTCCGAATGGACAGAGGCCAGGGGAAGGAGGAAGCTCAGATTGCACAGACGTCCTCAAACGTTCCTTAGAGTTCCCATGTTCCAGAACACATGCGAAAAAGAATGCAGTCATGGGACCCCAGCTCAGCCACTCACTTCCAGTGAGACTTCAAGCAAGGCACTTCCCCCTACGTGGGGCCACTCTCTGCATGGGTACTTTCTAAATTGAAGACCCTACAATCACTATAACGTGTGTAAGAGATTTTAAGCAACAAAATCTAAGAAGTGGGACAACTTAGGACCATAAACTCATTATCTAAGTAGGCCGATTTTTAAAAATTGGTTTCTCTCTGTCACCAGATCTTCACCCAGATCCAACATGTTCCAAAGAAATTGGAAAGTCAGAGTCTGGAATTACAAAAGAGGCAGAAGGGCTGGGCAGGAGGAAGAAGCGGAAGCGGCTCTCCCCACAAAGCTGCATCAGGAACAGGCTCTCGGGGAAGGGCGGGAAGGGAGCTCCCTCCTGAGGATGCCCTTGTCCTAGGCAGGGGGATCCCTCCCCCACTTCGCGGAAGCGTTCCCACGATCCCCGGGCTATCAGGGCACAGCACGCTGCTGGGTTTGCCACCCACACCCCTTCTCACTCAAGGAAGCTGAAGGAGAACAGCCCCATGTTAGCACAGACGCCCCGCGGCCCCGGCAGGGCTTCGTCACTCACCTGGGGCAGGGATGGCATTGTGAGTAGGTGAGGCGGCCAGGCCGAGGTGGCTTCCTGAGACGGGCAAGGAGTTGCTCACGGAGGATGAAGCGAGCTGCTCCATCCCCACGGGACTCAGGTTCATCTCATTCATCCTAGAAAAGAACACAGCAGGTTGGCAGCTGAAGCACTGAAGTCCAGGGTACGCTGCAGCAGCCCACGGCTCCAATGCACTCGGACGCCCACCGGACAAGGGGAAAAGTCATCCACGGCTCATCTCTGAAAACGGCCTCTGCGCTCTGCCCAACATCCAATTCTACAGTTAGGCTTAAAACAAAAATAAGCAACCAAACTACCAAGCCGCCTCGTTTTTAATCCTGCCCCAAGGCCTGTACCCCTGCTTTTCCCAATAAGAACAAAACCGCATGACACAGGAAATCGGGAGCCTCGATGTGGCTGACAAGTGAATAGCCCCTGTCCGAGGACCAGCTCTGAGACCTGGCTTAAGCAGGGGAGGGTGCTGAACCCCGAGCCTGGGCTTCCATCTCTGGACCACCATGGGAGAGGCACTCACCCTCTTTTTCATCTGTAAAATGGGCAGAGTGACAGCAGCACCTGTCCTACCTGCCTGTCAGAGGCACCTTGAGGCACTTTCTGATCTTTAATGTCAGGCACTAGTCTGTCCTCAGAACCGTAACTTAACTAAAAACAAAAGCACTGGATACTTTTCTCTAACATAAGAACGTTTCAAACATTTCTTTGGAGAGACCTCAGGCACTGCGGACAATCTAGCCCATCCATTCCATGGCCACTGGCATTAACGGTGGGGCAGCTATGGATGAAATCACAAGAAAAAGGCACCATCATTCACTCACCAGTTCAGATCAGAACCCAACCTCTAGCCCATCCCTTATCAGCATCCGCACCAGAGACCAGGAAGCAGATCCCAAGAGAGCGTTGCTAGCACAAGGAATTCTCCAAGCCGTGGGATCCTGACTCTTTATCTAAGTTCACACAAAACTTGGTGCCCAAGAGCGAAAGGGAGTCCCAAAGGGGATTGAGTTCTAGAAATTAATCTCAACAAAACCTCTCTCATATGAACTTTCCCCCCTAACACAGCTCACAGTACCTAAGTTAGCCAAAGAAAGGGATGGTATAATCTATTGTGGTAAGTGGGCCATTTAAATATTCAAAGCTCAGTTAACTTCATGACATTCCCAAGTCATAAACTTTGTCCAGACATAAATATGTGACTTTAGGTGCTTAAACTTTGATCATTTCCATAGGACTTTAGGTTGGCCTCCCAAAAAGATCAAAGGAAAAGGACCTTTAGGTACAAAAATGTTTATAGCAGTTCTTTTAGTGATAAAAGAATTGGAAATTGAGAGGATGTCCACCAATTGAGGAATGTATCAACAAATTACTGTATATGGTTGTGATGGAGAAATATTGTGTTATAAGAAATGAAGAGCAGGATGCTCTCAGGAAAACCTGTAAAAACTTATACAAATTGATGAAAAGTAAAGTGAGTACAACCAGGAGAATAATGTACACAGTAACAATAATAATGTATGATGATCAACTATGAATGACTTAGCTATTTTCTGCAATACAATGATTCGAGAAAATTACATAGGACTTGTGATGAAAAATCTTATCCATCTCCAGAGAAAGAACTGGAGTATGAATGCATTTTGAAACATACTTTTTGTCTTTAAATTTCTTCATTATTCTTGGAGGGTGGAGTGTTTGGTCTGTGTTCTTTTTTGCAATATAGCTAATATGAAAACATTTTGCATGATTAGATGTGTATATCAAATTGCTTGCCTTCTCAAGAAGAGAAGGGAGGGAGAGAATTTGGAACTCAGAATGTTAAAAAAAATTAAAAATTGTTATTTACATATAAGTGAGGAAAAAATATTTTTTTAAAAATTTGTAAATAAAAATTTTAAAAATGCCCCTGTACTAGGCAATAAAGTGGGCAAAAAATCAGGGCAATCTTATCCCCAACAAATTCCAGGACTTCCAGAGATCTACATTTCCTATTATCTTATTATCTGCCCCATCCTGTCAGGCACCTGGCTATCTATGTCCACAATAGAATGACATTCCTCCTTCTACTTCTATTCCCAGATCATTGTCACAGGCTCTAAGTCACCTGCTCCTCACCTAAAGATCTAGTCTCACTTTCTTTAAACCAGCCTCCAGGCAAGATGAATGTTCCTTGTACACTGATCTTAGTCCACAACAACCTTCAGGGGTCCACCTCAATTGGTGGACGTCCTCTCAATTTCCAATTCTTTTATCACTAAAAGAATTGCTATAAACATTTTTGTACCTAAAGGTCCTTTTCCTTTAATCTTTTTGGGAGGCTGACCTAAAGTCCTATGGAAATGATCAAAGTTTAATTCTCCAATTAAACCCACACTCCCTACTTAACCTGCTGTTCAAGGGACTCTCCTATCTGGAGTGGCCAATATCTTTCTAGTTTTCTCTCATATCACACTAATCATTACCTACTATGTAGCATTTACTTCAGGAAAAGTGAATACTCCCTCTATCTGTCCCACATTTTCCCTATCCCCTTCCCACTATTTAGTTCCAGCTCTTGTTGTACCCTTCTTCTTCTCACCTCTGCCTTCTGACATCTCACTTATCCTTCCAGACCCAGTTCAAACACCATCTCCTCCTGCTCAGAAATGTTCTTCTATCCTAAGGACCTCAAATAGGACTCCATTAGAATTCCATTTTATATTATTTTTCGTCATGTTGTAGTATAGGCCCATTACCAGTTTACAGGCTCTATGAGACCAGAGACCATGTGCTAGTCATTTTGATAATCACCCTAGAGCTTAGCATAGGACTCAGTGCCTGACACAAAATAGGTACTATAGAAACGCTGTTATTTTGTTGCACAGCCTCAGAATGGAAGACTAGTACCTCCTCTGACCCTTCCCTGACTACGCAGCTTTGGCGCTGTACGGCAGGGGCTGATCTACTTTGGCAAAGGGAGTTCCCTCGCCGGGAGCTAAGATCAACTAAGCAGGAAGTTTAGTCCACAAGCATCTTTCCCAATGCAAACCTTTAGGGTGTCACAGATTACCGCAGACAGGGAGACTGAGGCGCACAGAGCGGCACTGGCTTGTCCAGTCCCCAACAGTAAATGACAGAACTTGACCCCGGCTCTGCCTAGCCCCAAGCCCAGGACTCTCGCGGCTAAAGCGGAGATGACAAGCCCAGCACGTTACCGAGGAACTGGACCATATTTAACGAAGTCTGCAAGGAACCCAAGGTCAAGCGCGTCTCTTCTGCGCGGTCTGGAGCTCTCCCGAGCCGCTTCCCTGGCCCAGCACAGGCCCCACTCACCTGCCACCTGCACCCATTCCCTGCCACGGCGCCGAAAGCCTAGGGCAGTGTCCACCCCGGGCTTTCTGTGCCGCCAGTCCTGCCTGAGCCCACGGATCCTGCCATATGCGTACAAGCAAGATGGAAGCACCGACACCTAAATGTAGTTGGAAAAGTGTCCTAGGAAGGGTTGGGCCATGGGGACAAGATCTGGGGAGGAAATTCTGTGGCTTTCGGAGGAAAGGGTTAAAACTGTCAGCTCCCCGCGGCAGGGTCTGGGCCGGGGGCAGACGCTAGGCCGGACCCCAGCCCGCTGTGCCCCTCCCCCGCCAGCTGTGTTCGAGCTCTCACCAGCTCCCAGAGGGGCTGCGAGGGGAGGGGGAGCCCGAGGCCGGCGGCTCTCCGGGGACGCCCCCACCTGCGGCGCAAACAAAGGCTCGAGGGGCCGCCCGCGCCCGACCTCAGCATCCTCGGGGCCTGGGGGAGGGGCCCTTGGGGGCGGGGCCACGGCTCACCTGGGATGCATGGATTCTGCGCCAGGTGTCAGCGCCGCGGGCGGGGGGAAGGGTCAGGGCCCCGGGTCCCTCGGCGTGGCTCTCTGGGGCCTCCGGCCCTCCAGCCCCCACAGGCGGGACCGTTCAGTCCTGCGGTGGAGCCCGGCAGCTCATCCCAGACCTCCGCGGGGAAGCCTGGGACAGAATCCTGCGCGCGAGACAAGACAGTGAGGTTGAGTGGCGCCAGGCACGCCCCCACTGACCTTTGCCCCTCCCCTGGACACACCTCTTTTTTTTAAAGCTAACTTTGCTAGTGCCTTCTCGGGCATCTGTCGTGGGGAGGGGCCGCGGGAGCACATGCGCAACGAGGCTGCCCATAGAGCCAATACTCTGCGGGTCCTCCCCGCGCCCGACACACCCGCCACGCACGCGCAGACGAACGGCCGGGGAGGCGTGCGAGCGCCAGTTCCGCTTTGTTCCTCGGGCAGCGGACCGCTGGTGAAAACCCCGCCCCCTCCCCGAACCCGCTCCCGGTCTGTGGGCACACGCGCACTGGGTGCCGCCCCTCCCCCAACCCATGGCGAGCAGGCACCTCCCCTCCCCCCGCGAGCCCGACACCTCCTAACCCCAAGGCCCCCTCCCTCACCCTCCCCTAGGCCGCACCCGCTAAAGCGCCTTTCTATCACCGCTTCCTCCGTCTCTGCTTCTCTCAGACTTCCTCCTTACCCCCTCCCACAGTTTCCCTCCCCACCCCCAAACGGTCTTCTACTGTCTACCGCCCTCCCCAACTCATTCCTGCGCATGCGCACCGAAGGGCTGGGGGAGCGACGCGCAGCAAGGGACCCCGGGGCAAGAATAGACAGCGTGGAGAAATCGAGCACCGAGTGATCGAACTGCGGTTGCTAGGGCAACGGAGGCGGGTGTAAGGGTCAGGAACTTGAGATGGTTGGTCCCACAGAAGTGCTGCATTCTCCCTCTTGTATAAGTCACTTCAAACCGGGGATGGGGGGGCCCTCCCCGCATGCGCAGTGTATGTCCTAGTGCGCGTCAAACCACGTTTGTGGTGTTCCCGCCACGAGGGACCTTAGAACCTAGGACTGGGAAAGGCAAAGCTGGGCAGAACTTGGAACAGAGGATGTCAGGGCCGGGAGGGAGCTTAGAACAGGGGATGTCAGGGCCGGGAGGGAGCTTAGAACAGGGGATGTCGGGGCCGGGAGGGAGCTTAGAACAGGGGATGTCGGGGCCGGGAGGGAGCTTAGAACGGGGGATGTCGGGGCCGGGAGGGGGCTTAGAACAGGGGATGTCACGGCCGGGAGGGAGCCTAGAACAGGGGATGTCGGGGCCGGGAGGGAGCCTAGAACAGGGGATGTCACGGCCGGGAGGGAGCCTAGAACAGGGGATGTCACGGCCGGGAGGGAGCCTAGAACAGGGGATGTCGGGGCCGGGAGGGAGCTTAGAACAGGGGATGTCACGGCCGGGAGGGAGCCTAGAACAGGGGATGTCGGGGCCGGGAGGGAGCCTAGAACAGGGGATGTCAGGGCCGGGAGGGAGCTTAGAACAGGGGATGTCACGGCCGGGAGGGAGCCTAGAACAGGGGATGTCACGGCCGGGAGGGAGCCTAGAACAGGGGATGTCGGGGCCGGGAGGGAGCTTAGAACAGGCGATGTCGGGGCCGGGAGGGAGCTTAGAACAGGGGATGTCACGGCCGGGAGGGAGCCTAGAACAGGGGATGTCGGGGCCGGGAGGGAGTTTAGAACAGGCGATGTCGGGGCCGGGAGGGAGCTTAGAACAGGGGATGTCGGGGCCGGGAGGGAGCCTAGAACAGGGGATGTCGGGGCCGGGAGGGAGCTTAGAACAGGCGATGTCGGGGCCGGGAGGGAGCTTAGAACAGGGGATGTCACGGCCGGGAGGGAGCCTAGAACAGGGGATGTCAGGGCCGGGAGGGAGCTTGGAACAGGGGATGTCACGGCCGGGAGGGAGCTTAGAACAGGGGATGTCACGGCCGGGAGGGAGCTTAGAACAGGGGATGTCACGGCCGGGAGGGAGCTTAGAACAGGGGATGTCAGAGCCGGGAGGGAGCTTAGAACAGGGGATGTCACGGCCGGGAGGGAGCCTAGAACAGGGGATGTCAGAGCCGGGAGGGAGCTTAGAACAGGGGGTGTCAGAGCCGGGAGGGAGCTTAGAACAGGGGATGTCAGAGCTGGGAGGGAGCTTAGAACAGGGGATGTCAGAGCTGGATGGGAGCTTAGAACAGGGGATGTCAGAGCTGGGAGGGAGCTTAGAACAGGGGATGTCAGAGCTGGGAGGGAGCTTAGAACAGGGGATGTCAGAGCTGGATGGGAGCTTAGAACAGGGGATGTCAGGGCCGGGAGGGAGCTTAGAACAGGGGATGTCAGAGCCGGGAGGGAGCTTAGAACAGGGGATGTCAGAGCTGGGAGGGAGCTTAGAACAGGGGATATCAGAGCTGGGAGGGAGCTTAGAACAGGGGATGTCGGGGCGGGAGGGAGCTTAGAGCGGAGGATGTTAGAATGTAGAATGGTACCTTTGGAGTTGGAGGATGTGGCTTTGAATGTGAACTTATCTCTTCAACTTATTACCTGTGTGACCTTATGGAAGCCCTTTCAGCTCTCGGCCTCAGTAGTTAATGGTTCTGGAGACTAAAAGTGGCCAAAGCAGAAGGTACTCTCTTAAAATCTTATAATATGAGGTGATATAATTATTATTATATATCTTATTAAAATATAGGTTGGTTTGGAAGATACAGTGCCAGACCTTGAGTCTGATAGGCTGCTATTCTACACCTGTAAAATGGGTTCTGTGACACCCACCCCATTTCTCTGCTGTATCCCTGTAACAGGGAGGCCGCCCGGGCTCTCTGGGAGCTGGGGACGGGCTGACAGCGTGGGCACAGCTGAGTGTGTACAAGCTAATCTAAGGCAAGACCCCTAACCAGGAGCGGAACTCACAGGGGAACACCGGCGAGGATGGTGAAGTTGGCGTGGACGGCGACGCGGGCAGAGCGAGGATTCGCACCTCGATCCACAGAGGGTTTTCTGCAGGAAGAAGGGGCGCAGGAGCTAGATCCTGAAGGATCCCGGGCGCAGCGTTGGGGAGGGCAGGAGGCGCGTGGGGGGCTTTGAGGGCCCGTCGAGAGAGAGAACCAGTGAGGTTGGGAGGCAGGGCCTGGCCGTGGCCACAGCCAACAGCAAGCGGACTCTGACCGCAGTGTGGAGCATGGAGGGATTGGGAAGGGAAAGAAACTCCTTCCCAGGAGGAATAGCGGCCTTGATTAGCGTGGGATCCTGTGGAAGGACTTGGCAGCTGATTGGATGCGAGGATGAGAGGGGTGGAAGAGCAAGGCTGATAAGGGCTCCAAGATCTCAGTGACTGGGAGAACAGGAGGCGCTTTGGAGGGGAAGGTGATGCTTCGCTTGAACGTGTTTTAAGTGGAGATGCCTCTGGGACATCCTGGAAGAGATCCCAGCCAGCACTGACAGTGTAGGACTTTTGGAGCATGGGAGAGTGGGACTCTCTGCTGGGAGTCTGGAGCCCACTCAAAAACCTCAACCTGCATTAACAGTGTGGCTGCTAAGTACAGGCCCACAGTACTAGGGCCTGGAGGAACACAGGTGGGAGCAGCTCCTGTTCTGAAGATACTTTCACACCCTGAGAACTGATGCAATATCTAAGAAAGACAGTGTATATGTGTATATTTATTTATATATCAATGCATATACATGAAGAGAGATAAGGGAGAGAGAAATAAGAGGCCTAAGGATAAATCAACGAGAAGACCCCTGCTAAGGGAGCCGGAGATGAGAATGACCTCATTGAGGAAACTGAGAAGGTGCAATCTGATGGGTGGAAGGAGAGCCAGAACAGAGAGCAGCCTTTCAGGCCTTCAGAGATGGAAGATCTCTGGCCAGTCATTCGGCTCCTGCCAGAAGACCCCAGAAGTGGCACTTCGCCTCCTCCTTCCAAGGCAGCCTCATACACTTTTGGACAGCTCTGTTTGTGAGGAAGGGTCTCTTTGGACGGACCCAAGTTTGCCTCTTCACATCTTCCACTCATGACTCCTAGTCCTGCCTTCTTGGGCCAACTAGCACAAATGGAGGCACCCTTCCATGTGCCTTATCTCCACTTGTCTTCCCAAATGAGCTTCACGGGGTGTGATCTTCAGGCTCTTTACCACACTCATTCCTCTCCTCAGGACAGCGCCATTATCAATATCTCCCGAACGTGTTGCTCCAAACTGAATCCAGTCTTGCAGAGAGGGTCTGACCAGGATCGAGGAAAGTCAGGTGTTAACTTTGAGGAGCTAAGATCATCAAAAGCATGGGCTATGTGTATGTGTGTTGCACGTGTATTTTTCTAGATTTGACTCAAATACACCTCTGCCCACTCTTCTTCAAGGGAAACTTTCATTTTTGAGGGGAGTAGGAGACTGTGGCCACAAAGCTAGCTACTCTGGTATCCTCAAAGAGGGTCACTGGGCTAGAACTCTTATCTACCCCTGCCCATCAAATATAGTCCTAAGAAAAATGAGTTTTAGATTCAAGCTCCTCTCCTGACCATTAGTTCTTAATGGGGAAGGAATGCACCAAGTTGTATATCCAAAGGCCTGACTCCCTCCCCACAAATGCTACCCATTTATCCACACTGATGGGAAAACTGAAATCAGAGAAGTTATTATACAGATTAGACTATGTTGACAACACATGGTGAATGTTCTCCTATGGGAAGTGAGAGATCTCAACTCAACTGTTAGAGTATTGCTGATTTTACTCAAGAAAATATAAGTCTCTGGCATGATAAATTGGGAATAGGGATATGGTGGAGGAAATAACACATCTCGGGTTGTATTCTTCCTGAAGTCTCTCTTTCTCTCTAAGGGCCTTTCCCTGAAGAAATGTGGACCCATTCTACTCCTCAAATAGGATCGAGACCCAAATAATCATTCTCTGTGATTGAAGTGTGTTTTAGAAATAATCTGAGCTACGGCGTCACCAAAAGTATACCAAACTGCACAAATTGGGAAGAGCAACAACCGAGAAAGAAAGATCTACTGAAAAGAAATCAACAGTAGCCATATCAGGAACTGGGCCAGTAGAAGAGTGGATCAGGAAGCCAGATTTCAAGGGATTTAGCAGCAAGTAGGTGTGAGTTTGGGCAGTTGTTCTTGGAACTTGGCAGCAATTAATTCCTATATCCTTCATAGGACAATAGCTGGAGGGGATGGCAGAGTCAAAGAAAGTTTTTAAAGGATGACATAAATATAACTGATTGTGTTGATAGCTCCCTTAGAGAGAGCCAGTAGAAAGAAAGAGACTAAAACTGAGAGGGAGTATTGGGTGAGAAAGCTCCTGTCGAGTTTTAAACTTTTCACAATCCCTTTTGCCTGAGATCCTGGGTATATAGGAATATAAAATATAAAATAGATATACAAATCAACTATTTACTGATAATAAATTATAATTCTGTGACCCCCACATTCAGTTACGAGTCTTCATATGGGGTCATGAATCACAATTTAAGAAGCTGAACTATAAGTGATGGGATTGAAAATGCAGATTGGTTTTTTCCTCTCCTTCAAAGACAGGAATAAAATAAGAGGAGAGATGAAAATACAGAGGAGTTTGAAAACTTAGAATGGGGGAGAGAGAATATGGCTTCTATATTCTCCATATATAGTAAGAGACAAGGATATATGTTGAGTGAAGTGAGAGAGGCATTGAGATCTCGATGAAGGTAAGGGAGGGATGGAATGATCACTAAAAGGGGGTAGGATAAAGAAGAAGGAAAGGAAAAATAAAAATTTGGTAGTTTAATAGCTGTAATTGACATTGTCTTAGGTTGAAATTAACATGAATTTGTAATGGACCCAGTCAATACAATAATGTGACAATGGTTCGGTAGATAGAAAGTTGGGCCTGGACTCAGGATGCCTTGAGTTTAAATCCAGTTTCAGACACTTACTAGCTGTGTGACCCTGGGCAAGTCATTTAATCCTATTTGCTTTCTTTTTCTCAACTGTAAAATGGGGATACCAGCATCTATATTTCAGGGTTGTTGTAAAGATCAAATGAGATATTATTTATAATGCACTTAGCACAATGTCCAGCACATAGTAGGTACTATATAAATGCCTATCCTCCAACAGTGTCCAGCAGCTTGGGTACATGAGAATAGAAGTTAAATATAAAATAAGATAAAATATGAAAAATACTTTGCAAATCTTAAAGCATGACATAAATGTTAACTATTAAACATTCCCACATTATTAAATCAGTGCACACATGACAATATTCCAAGTCATCTATCTTACCACCTGGATCCTCTGACTTGGGATGAATTCCAGATTGTCTCCAGATTTCAAGATCCATCTTAAAATGAAGTGTCCTAAACTTGGTGCCAAAGTTCAGATGTCATCTGACCTGACCAAGAGTAAATAACACTCCCCTCATTCTTGACTATATATATTTTTTCAATGCAATGTAAAGTCATATCAGCTTAAAAATGCAAAGCAAAGAAAGGATTGTATATATATTTGTGAACTTGTATTATATGTTTTTTAAAATCTGTATTAAATTTAACATCACTGAAAACCAAACTGCCCAACTTGTCTGTGTTTTCTAAGCTTCTCTGAATTTTTTTGTTTTATTGATATTCTTTTTTTTTTTGCATTTTTATCATCACCCACCAACATCTACCCTCTCCCCATAGAAACCTTCTCTTATAAATACAAATAAAAATCATTAAGCAAAAAGAAATAAAAACAAAAACAAAAAAAAAACACATTGGAATTGCCTGAAAAGCTATGTTTCATAATGTATGTCCCAGGAAAGTAGTGGGCAATAAACATTTATTACATATGTAAATATACATACATTTGTAAAAGAAATCCAGGTCTAAGGGCATGACATCATTCTTTTTGTCAAAATTTCCCTATAAATGGTTCCTACAAAAAGATTCCAATTGAATTTCTCCAAAACTGGTGATCATGTCATCCTTGAATGTCTGGACCCCATTTTTCTCAGGCAAAAGGCTAGAAAGATGATTATCAGTAGCTGAGATTTATCCAGCATTTTTGCAAAGGAATCATTTGAAAGATGCTTTCTATAAAATACCTTATTTGAGCTTTACAACAGAATTATAAAATAGCTACTCTTATTCCTATTTTTCAAGGGGAAAGTCAATTAGAGAAATTAAATCCTTTAAGGCCTGAAGGTTCAGTACGTGTCAGGAGCATGAGATGACTATAAAGTAAATGCAGTCTTAGGATGAATTGAGAAAGGAATGGCTTCTAGAACTAGAGAGTGAGTAGCCCTTATGTGTTGTGTCGGAAACCCAAGAAATGGTCATTCAACCATATGTGGAGAATATCTACAATATGGCGACCAGAGTGGGCAAGGGCCATGAGTTCCTTGCCAACAAGGAGCAGTAAAAGAAACTGGAATGTTTAACCTGGTAAGAGAATATTCATCACAGACAAAGTTGCTATTTTCAAATCTTTGAATAGCCATCCTGTGGGAGAAAGATTAGACCCTTGAGAACAGAACTAGGACCACTTGTTTCAAAGAGACAAATTTAGGCTTAATAGTAGCATGAGCACCCTAACAGTTAAATTAAATGGTTTTTCTTGGGAGACAAAGGGCTCCCCTTTCCTGGAGGTCTGTTATCAAAGGCTGGATGAACACTTTTGGGCAAACTGAAGATGGCTTTGTTTTCTAAGTAGGAGAGATGGTCACAGAGGACCTTTCCAACCTTATAACTCATAGGTAGCCAAGGGAATGTTCCCTGGACTTCTTGACTACTATTTAATTTTCAAATGTAAGTTTCCAGAGCACTTAAATGATTTTTTTCAACTATAAATATTTTCTAAAGTTATTTTTTATTGAAGCTTTTTATTTTCAAAACATATGCAAGGGTTTTTCACCATTAACCCTTGCAAAATCTTGTTCAACAAGATATATTCAACACATCTAAATATACATGATTGTTATGCTGCATAGTAATTAGGAAAATCTATCAGCAGCACCCATCAAGGATTGTAATACAATTTAAAAATTTTTTAAAGTTTTATTGTCAACTTTTCTTTTTGTTTTCACAACTCATTCATTTCCCAGTATACTGCCCACTCCCAACTGGCCCTTTCTTGTCAAGTCAAGTCAAGTCAACAAACATTGTCAGTTTTCAGTCGTGTCTGACCCCATTTGGAGTTTTTTTGGCAAAGATACTAGAGTGGTTTGCCATTTTCTCCTCCAGCCCCGAGGCAAACAGGGTTAAGTCAGAGTCACATAGCTAGGAAGTATTTAAAACAGAATTTGAACTCAAAAAGATGAATCTTCTTGCTTCTGCTCCTGGCACTGCATCACTGCGTAACCAAACTGCCACAAGCATTGATTAAGTACTTGTCATGTGCCAGGCACAATGCTAAGCATGGGGATACAAAGAAAGGCAAAAGATAGTCCCTCCTCTCAAAGAGCTCGCAGTCTAATGTGGGAGACAACACGTCTATGTTTTCAGACAGGATATATCCAGAATAAATGAAGATTATCTAGTTCAACTTTCCCGAAATGTTGTTTTTAATTACAATATTGTTAGCCATTGTTCTCCTGATTCCATTTGCTTTGCTCTACATTAGCTAATACAATTCCTCCTATATTTCTTTGAATTCCTCATTTTGGTTGTTTCTTATGCACCATCATTTTTTTCTGTGGCATTTATATACCACAATCTGTTTAACTGTCCTTAGTTGATGGGTAACTGGTTTATTTCTAATTCTTTGCTACCACAAAGAAATCTGCTGTAGGTGGGACCTCTTTGTTCTTTACCTCCTAAGAAGTAGGATCCTAAGCACAGTTACAAATTGCATTCCAGAATAGTTGGAACAATTCACAACTCCACCAATTATGTATCAGTGTGTCTGTCTTTCCACGGTCTTTCCAATCAATATTGACTATTTCCATTTTTTGTCATCTTGGCCTGTTTGCTAAAATATGAAGTGAAATCTCAAAGTTTTTATTTCAATCTTCTTATTATTAAGGATTTAGAGAAGTCTTTAAAATGTCTGTTAATAGTTTGACAATTCTCTGAGAAGTGTTTGGTCATATTGACTTTCTTACTGGGTAAGTATTCTTGGTCTTATATATTTACATAGCAAATAAGATCAAATAAGAGTATTTGTGAAATGTTTATTTAGCACACTACCTGACACATAGTAGGTATTTGATAAATCTTGTCCCTTTCCCTTTATTCCCTCTTTCCTCTGAGGATTTCAAAATGTATAGGTTTTTTTCCCCAAACCTAGAACATCAAATAGAAATTTCACATTATAAAACTAATCATGAATATAGTAAAAGAAGAGGAGAGGAAAAAAACCGTAACCATGAAAAGATCTTGAGTGGTTAGGAGGGCTAAGGATAGGGCCTATGATTTCATTAACATGTTACATTATATTTTTATTTAAATATATAAGTATTTTTTATTTCAATTTTTTTCCAATTATGTGTAAAAACAATTAACTTTTTTTTTTTTTTGAGTTCTAAATTCTCTCCAAAATTCCCTCCTTATTTAAA